>NC_059229.1:1956924-2064424 GCF_020615455.1 Coregonus clupeaformis | reverse complement strand
CCATGCAGCAGGTTCTACATCACTAATATCACCATGCAGCAGGTTCTACATCACTAATATCACCATGCAGCAGGTTCTACATCACTAATATCACCATGCAGCAGGTTCTACATCACTAATATCACCATGCAGCAGGTTCTACATCACTACACTAATATCACCATGCAGCAGGTTCTACATCACTAATATCACCATGCAGCAGGTTCTACATCACTAATATCACCATGCAGCAGGTTCTACATCACTAATATCACCATGCAGCAGGTTCTACATCACTACACTAATATCACCATGCAGCAGGTTCTACATCACTACACTAATATCACCATGCAGCAGGTTCTACATCACTAATATCACCGTGCAGCAGGTTCTACATCACATCACTAATATCACCATGCAGCAGGTTCTACATCACTACACTAATATCACCATGCAGCAGGTTCTACATCACTACACTAATATCACCATGCAGCAGGTTCTACATCACTAATATCACCATGCAGCAGGTTCTACATCACTAATATCACCATGCAGCAGGTTCTACATCACTACACTAATATCACCATGCAGCAGGTTCTACATCACAACACTAATATCACCATGCAGCGGGTTCTACATCACTAATATCACCATGCAGCAGGTTCTACATCACTACACTAATATCACCATGCAGCAGGTTCTACATCACTAATATCACCATGCAGCAGGTTCTACATCACTAATATCACCATGCAGCAGGTTCTACATCACTACACTAATATCACCATGCAGCAGGTTCTACATCACTAATATCACCATGCAGCAGGTTCTACATCACTACACTAATATCACCATGCAGCAGGTTCTACATCACTACACTAATATCACCATGCAGCAGGTTTTACATCACTACACTAATATCACCATGCAGCAGGTTCTAGACAGTACTCTGTTTTCCAGACTTTCCTGTGCCACAATGACCTGCTTAAAGAGTTTTGAATGTTACTGACTGTGTCACTTCCCAAATGGCACCAGATGATCTGGTCAGAAGTAGTGCACTATATAGTGAAAAATAAATAGGGTGCCGTTTGGAACGCAGTCTCTGCTCCTCCTGATAAACCAAGCAGTGTTTCCGTCACATAGTCTGGCTGCCAGGGCCTGACCCGACCGTTCCGACGTGTGGTGTCACATCAACAGTCTTATCTTCTACTGCTGGAGAGAAGAGAGAGAGAGACCGAGAGAGAGACAGAGTGGGAGAAAGAGAGAGAGACAGAGAGAGAGACAGAGTGGGATAGAGAGAGAGAGAGAGAGAGAGAGAGAGAGAGAGAGAGAGAGAGAGAGAGAGAGAGAGAGAGAGAGAGAGAGAGAGAGAGAGAGAGAGAGAGAGAGAGAGAGAGACAGACAGACAGAGAGAGACAGACAGAGAGAGGTGAGAGAGAGAGAGAGAGAGAGAGAGAGAGAGAGAGGAGTGAGAGATGAGTGAGCGATATATATATATATATATATATATATATATATATATATAGAGAGAGAGAGAGAGAGAGAGAGAGAGAGAGAGAGAGAGAGAGAGAGATCAAAGTAACTTAGAGGTGAATTAGTAGTGTGTGGAGAAGACTAGATACCCTGGAGGGTGTCCTCCCCTTATGTGTCTCTAATATGGTCATACGTTTGGCAGGAGGTTAGGAAGTGCAGCTCAGTTTCCACCACATTTTGTGGGCAGTGTGCACATAGCTTGTCTTCTCTTGAGAGCCAGGTCTGCCTACGGCGGCCTTTCTCAATAGCAAGGCTATGCTCACTGAGTCTGTACATAGTCAAAGCTTTCCTTAAGTTTGGGTCAGTCACAGTGGTCAGGTATTCTGCCACTGGGTACTCTCTGTTTAGGGCCAAATAGCATTCTAGTTTGCTCAGTTTTTTTGTTAATTCTTTCCAATTAATTTTGTTTTTGTTTTCTCATGATTTGGTTGGGTCTAATTGTGTTGTTGTTGTTGATGTCATGGGGCTCTGTGGGGTCTGTTTGTGTTTGTGAACAGAGCCCCAGGTCCAGCTTACTTAGGGGACTCTTCTCCAAGTTCATCTCTCTGTAGGTGATGGCTTTGTTATGGAAGGTTTGGGAATCGCTTCCTTTTAAGTGGTTATAGAATTTAACAGCTCTTTTCTGGATTTTGATAATTAGCGGGTATTGGCCTAATTCTGCTCTGCATGCGTTATTTGGTGTTTTTCATTGTACACAGAGGATATTTTTGCAGAATTCTGCATGCAGAGTCTCAATTTGGTGTTTGTCCCATTTTGTGAATTCTTGGTTGGTGAGCGGACCCCAGACCTCACAACCATAAAGGGCAATGGGTTCTATTACTGATTCAAGTATTTTTTGCCAGATCCTGATTGGCATGTCGAATTTCATGTTCCTTTTGATGGCATAGAAGGCCCTTCTTGCCTTGTCTCTCAGATCGTTCACAGCTTTGTGGAAGTTACCTGTGGCGCTGATGTTTAGGCTGAGGTATGTATAGTTTTTATGTGCTCAAGGGCAATGGTGTCTAGATGGAATTTGTATTTGTGGTCCTGGAAACTGGACCTTTTTTGGAACACCATTATTTTTGTCTTACTGAGATTTACTGTCAGGGCCCAGGTCTGGCACAATCTGTGCAGAAGATCTCTCTCATTCTCTCTCTGTTTTCTGTCTCTCATTCTCTCTCTCTGTTTTCTTTCTCTCATTGTCTCTCTCTCGCTCTGATTTCTTTCTCTCTCTCATTCTCTCTTTCTCTCTGTTTTATTTCTCTCTCATTGTCTCTCCCTCTGTTTTCTCTCTCTCATTGTCTCTCTCTCGCTCTGATTTCTTTCTCTCTCTCATTCTCTCTTTCTCTCTGTTTTCTTTCTCTCTCATTCTCTCTCTCTGTTTTCTTTCTCTCTCATTCTCTCTCCCTCTGTTTTCTCTCTCTCATTGTCTCTCTCTCGCTCTGATTTCTTTCTGTCTCTCATTCTCTCTTTCTCTCTGTTTTATTTCTCTCTCATTCTCTCTCTCTGTTTTCTTTCTCTCTCATTCTCTCTCCCTCTGTTTTCTCTCTCTCATTGTCTCTCTCTCGCTCTGATTTCTTTCTCTCTCTCATTCTCTCTTTCTCTCTGTTTTATTTCTCTCTCATTCTCTCTCTGTTTTCTTTCTCTCTCATTCTCTCTCCCTCTGTTTTCTCTCTCTCATTGTCTCTCTCTCGCTCTGATTTCTTTCTCTCTCTCATTCTCTCTTTCTCTCTGTTTTCTTTCTCTCTCATTCTCTCGCTCTGATTTCTTTCTCTCTCTCATTCTCTCTCCCTCTCACTGTTTTCTGTCTCTCATTCTCTCTCTCTGTTTTCTTTCTCTCTCATTCTCTCTTCCTCTGTTTTCTCTCTCTCATTGTCTCTCTCTCGCTCTGATTCCTTTTCTCTCTCATTCTCTCTTTCTCTCTGTTTTCTTTCTCTCTCATTCTCTCTCTCTGTTTTCTTTCTCTCTCATTCTCTCTCCCTCTGTTTTCTCTCTCTCATTGTCTCTCTCTCGCTCTGATTTCTTTCTGTCTCTCATTCTCTCTTTCTCTCTGTTTTATTTCTCTCTCATTCTCTCTCTCTGTTTTCTTTCTCTCTCATTCTCTCTCCCTCTGTTTTCTCTCTCTCATTGTCTCTCTCTCGCTCTGATTTCTTTCTCTCTCTCATTCTCTCTTTCTCTCTGTTTTATTTCTCTCTCATTCTCTCTCTGTTTTCTTTCTCTCTCATTCTCTCTCCCTCTGTTTTCTCTCTCTCATTGTCTCTCTCTCGCTCTGATTTCTTTCTCTCTCTCATTCTCTCTTTCTCTCTGTTTTCTTTCTCTCTCATTCTCTCGCTCTGATTTCTTTCTCTCTCTCATTCTCTCTCCCTCTCACTGTTTTCTGTCTCTCATTCTCTCTCTCTGTTTTCTTTCTCTCTCATTCTCTCTCTTCCTCTGTTTTCTCTCTCTCATTGTCTCTCTCTCGCTCTGATTTCTTTCTCTCTCTCATTCTCTCTTTCTCTCTGTTTTCTTTCTCTCTCATTCTCTCTCTCTGTTTTCTTTCTCTCTCATTCTCTCTCCCTCTGTTTTCTCTCTCTCATTTTCTCTCTCTCGCTCTGATTTCTTTCTCTCTCTCATTCTCTCTTTCTCTCTGTTTTCTTTCTCTCTCATTCTCTCTCTCTGTTTTCTTTCTCTCTCTCATTCTCTCTCTCTCTCTGTCTTCTTCTCTTTCTTTGAATTAAGGACAGGGAGAATCTATACTGCTGTATCTGTCTCTGAGCTTAATGTCTCCACAACAATATAGAATCTATACTGCTGTGTCTGTCTCTGAGCTTAATGTCTCCACAACAATATAGAATCTATACTGCTGTATCTGTCTCTGAGCTTAATGTCTCCACAACAATATAGAATCTATACTGCTGTATCTGTCTCTGAGCTTAATGTCTCCACAACAATATCAAATCTATACTGCTGTATCTGTCTCTGAGCTTAATGTCTCCACAACAATATAGAATCTATACTGCTGTATCTGTCTCTGAGCTTAATGTCTCCACAACACTATAGAATCTATACTGCTGTGTCTGTCTCTGAGCTTAATGTCTCCACAACAATATAGAATCTATACTGCTGTATCTGTCTCTGAGCTTAATGTCTCCACAACAATATAGAATCTATACTGCTGTATCTGTCTCTGAGCTTAATGTCTCCACAACAATATATAATCTATACTGCTGTATCTGTCTCTGAGCTTAATGTCTCCACAACAATATAGAATCTATACTGCTGTATCTGTCTCTGAGCTTAATGTCTCCACAACAATATAGAATCTATACTGCTGTGTCTGTCTCTGAGCTTAATGTCTCCACAACAATATAGAATCTATACTGCTGTATCTGTGTGATGAAAGGAGTCAGGCCCAGGAGGGTAATCACCGAATACAGAGTTTATTCCTTCGTTGACACACAAATGCGCTCAAATAGCGATCAACGAAACAGGCACAGGGGAAACACTCATCCCTGGCAAATGCACTGTAACGGTAGAATCCAATAATACATAGGCACAGGGGAAAATCTACCCTGGCAACAAAATGTACGAGTAGCTCCACCGAGCTATACTACTCTCACAACTAACAATCACCCACAAGGACTAGGGGGCAGAGGGAACACTTATACACAGACTAATGAGGGGATTAGAACCAGGTGTGTGTGATTGACAAGACAAGACAAATGTGATGATGATTGGGGCGGCAGTGGTTAGTAAGCCGGTGACGACGAACGCCGAAGCCTGCCCGAACAAGGAGGGGAGGCAGCCTCGGCCGAAGTCGTGACAATCTGTCTCTGAGCTTAATGTCTCAACAACAATATAGTCCCTCTCGCGTACTCATACACACTCACGAATGCATGCACGAATGTGCACATTCAAACACACACACACACACACACACTAACACCTGTTATGCCATTTCTCACTCTCCCCTTTGATGTCAATTGATTTTAGTTTGTGAGTCAGCTTGAGACAGATGCAAAGGAGACACAGTAAAGTTGAGAGGAGAAACAGTAAAGGACGGAGGGAGTGGGTGTGTGTGTCTCCTCCTCCTCTCCTCCTCTCTCCTCTCTCCTCTCTCCTCTCTCCTCTCTCCTCTCTTCTCCTCTCTCCTCTCTCCCTCTCCCCTCTCTCCTCTCTCCCTCCTCTCCCCTCCTCTCTCCTTTCTCCTCTCTCCTCTCTCCTCTCTCCTCTCTTCTCCTCTCTCATCTCTCCTCCTCCTCTCCTCTCCCCGTCTCCTCTCCTCTCTCATCTTTCCTCTCTCCTCTCCTCTCCCCCTCTCCTCTCCTCTTCAACTCCTCTCTCCTCTCCTCTTCCCCTCTCCTCTCCGCTCCTCTCCTCTCTTCTCCTCTCCTCTCCTCTCCTCTCCTCTCCTCTCCTCTCCTCTCCTCTCCTCTCCTCTCCTCTCTTCCTCCTCTCCTCTTCCTCTCTTCCTCCTCTCTTCCTCCTCCTCTCCTACTCATCTCTTCCTCTACTCCTCTTCTCTTCAACTCCTCTCTTCCTCCTTCTCTCCTCCTCCTCTCCTCCTCCTCTCTTCCCTTCCTCCTCCTCTCTTCCTCCTCCTCTCATCTCTCTTCCTCCTCTCTCTTCCTCTCCTCCTCCTCTCCTCCTCCTGTCTTCCTCCTCCTCTCTTCCTCTCCTCCTCCTCTCTTCCAACTCTCTTCCTCTCCTCCTCCTCTCCTCCTCCTCCTCTCCTCCTCCTCTCTTCATCCTCTCTCTTCCTCTCCTCCTCCTCTCCTCCTCCTCCTCCTCTCCTCCTCACCTCCTCTCCTCCTCTCTTCCCCGCCTCCTCCTCTCCTCCTCTCTTCCTCTCCTCTTCCTCTCTTCCTCCTCTCTTCCTCTCCTCCTCCTCTCTTCCTCCTCTCTTCCCTTCCTCCTCCTCTCTTCCTCCTCCTCTCATCTCTCTTCCTCCTCTCTCTTCCTCTCCTCCTCCTCTCCTCCTCCTGTCTTCCTCCTCCTCTCTTCCTCTCCTCCTCCTCTCTTCCAACTCTCTTCCTCTCCTCCTCCTCTCCTCCTCCTCCTCTCCTCCTCCTCTCTTCATCCTCTCTCTTCCTCTCCTCCTCCTCTCCTCCTCCTCCTCCTCTCCTCCTCACCTCCTCTCCTCCTCTCTTCCCCGCCTCCTCCTCTCCTCCTCTCTTCCTCTCCTCTTCCTCTCTTCCTCCTCTCTTCCTCTCCTCCTCCTCTCTTCCTCCTCTCTTCCCTTCCTCCTCCTCTCCTCTCTCTTCCTCCTCTCTCTTCCTCTCTTAACCACTTCACTGAACTCTTCATTTAATTAGCACGGTGTGTGTGTGTATGTGTGTGTGTGTTTTTGTGTGTTTGTGTGTGTGTTAACTACAGGGCCTACAGCGTGTGTTTAGTGAGATTAACAGGATCAGTGTGTGTTAGGACTCCTGCAGGCCTCTAATGACATGAGAGTTACTTAAGGGTTTGTAAGGGTTACATAAGGGGTTGTAGCAGGTCGTAGGGGGACATAAGCGTATCATAAGAGTTCGTAAGCAGTGGGGTATTAGAGGGTAAACCCATTGAACGTATAGGGAACGTTACTTTACTCGCTGCTAACGGTGATCATCGTTTACCCACCTATGTTTGTGAGGGTTTGTAAGGGTTGCATAAGGGGTTATGGCAGGTAATAGGGTGACATAATAGCAGCGTAAGAGCTCATAAGGGTAACATAAGAGCAGCGTAAGAGCTCATAAGGGTAACATAAAGGATTACAGCAGGTCATAGGGTGACATAAGGATGTTGTCTCGAGGGCTGAATGATAGCTAAAAACAACCCTCTACTGCTGTTTGTCTAATGGTGTTCTCTATAAGATGAAGCACACACACCCACACACACACACACACACACACACACACACACACACACACACACACACACACACACACACACACACACACACACACACACACACACACACACACACACACACACACACACACACACACACACACACACACACACACACACACACACACACACACACACACACACCCCACCTACGTATCTCCATATAGGTGTAATGAGGTTAAGGTCTAGGGCTCCGGGCTCCAGGCTCCAGTCTTCACAGGAAGTTGAATCGATCCTGTCTCTAGTTATTAGGAAACTAAACAATCACACAACCATTGATCTCTCTGTCTTTAAAACACAGGCTAATTCCTGCGATGGGCTCTGTGTGTGTGTGTGTTTGTGTGTGAGAGAGTTTGGGTGTGTGTGTGTGTGTGTGTGAGAGTTTGAGTTTGTGTGTGTGTGTGTATAATATGGGAAACATTTGATATCATTGTTGCTGGGCAGTACGTGTTCTCTCTTGCACAACTAGTCTTGTAGTTCTGTGGTTACCGTAGGAACAGTCCTATAGTTTTACAGTTACCGTAGGAACAGTCCTGTAGTTCTGTAGTTACCGTAGGACCAGTCCTATAGTTTTATAGTTACCGTAGGAACAGTCCTATAGACTCAGTCTTTGTTAAATAGAACATCCGCCTGTGGGGAAAAACAACCTGTGGTTACCTAGGTTACCCCATGGGCTCACAACTAAAACTTGACCTTTTTCAAAAGCAATTTTCTTGTTGTCTGCTTGTTTTAGTCAATTACAAAACTACATTAAAGAAAAATACAGCATGTCTTAATATTACTTTTCAACATTTCCTGCTCCAGAGCGTTCTGACTACTTAATATAAAACGTAATATTGCAGGGCTTCCCTCATGCCCCTTTTTATGACGGCGCTAGCTAGCAGCAACGAGTGAGTGAGTGAGTGAGTGAGTGAGTGAGTGAGTGAGTGAGTGAGTGCTAGCTAGCTAGCCAGGACCAACAACACAAATGGACTACAGAGCTACAAGTAGTGAATGGATTTACAAATGAACTACACTAAACAAGTTAAATGTCTTATCTGTGATGAAATGTTTTCCACACACATAGCTTCGTGTAGCCTACATGGACACCGGATCCCCACATTTCCTGACTCTCACACGCCGAATAGCCTGAAACCACAGGGCTCTTCTCACAGGCTCCATTTCTCTACGTGGGAGTATTGCGATCCGTAGGTTGGGATTTTTGACCTGGTTACATGTACATTGAACAACACAGCAGCTTTTCGGCATGTTTTCTTTATTTTTTATAACTAAAAATCCATGATGAAGTTGGCTCTTTTACACTGGGGGTGAATGGGAAAGATTGTTATTTTCCCCCAATTTGTGGGTGTGGTCAAGGGGAATTCCTTATTATTATTATGTGAATATGGACTCGGAGTAGAGTACTATAGTTACCGTAGGAACAGTCCTATAGTTACCGTAGGAACAGTCCTATAGTTACCGAAGGAACAGTCCTATAGTTACAGTTGACAGCTGTTCTGTGTGTGTGTGTTTGTTTATAAAGCCCCCACTTCCTCTTCTTCTAATTTTCTAAGTCTCATTTCAATACCAAACAACTACAAAGACCATCCCCAACGCCTCTGAAGAAAATGAACCAAGGCTACGTCCCAAATGGCACCCTATATCTGAAATAGTGCACTACTTTCTGACCAAGGACCATAAAGAATAGGGTGCCATTTGGGACGTAAACTTGGTTTATAGTCTTCAGAGGCCTTGGGGATGGTCTTTGTAGAAAACTCTTTGTTGCGTTTGTGGGACAAAAACCCCTCCATAAGCTGTGTTGTTTCTGACTAAAGAAAAATACTATCGCTGTACCTCACTCTTCTACAATGGTTGCTGAACAGAGCAGAAAAAGAGGAACATATTCTGCGACTCTGAAGACAGTTGAAGTCCGTTGAAGAGAGTTGAAGACCGTTGAAGACAGTTGAAGACAGTTGAAGAGAGTTGAAGAACATTGAAGACAGTTGAAGACCGTTGAAGACAGTTGAAGACAGTTGAAGATAATTGAAGACCGTTGAAGACAGTTGGAGACAGTTGAAGACAGTTGATGTTTATAGTTTGAGAATTCCTTCTTTCTGTTCTTCCTTCCTTCCTTCTTCCTCTTTAACCAAAACATATTTCTTGTTAAAAACACACGTTGGTGTGTTGGTTGCCTTCATTAGGACATTTACCAAGGAAACAGTAAACAAGTATTCCTATTGAAGTCCATTTATGTTCTCTTCTAAGAGTTGCTGAACATGTCTCTCAGTGTCTGTTGTATTTGACTGACTCAACAACTCAGTGGATTGTCAAGCTTCTGTCAAGCTTCGTGAAGACAGAGTCTGTGTCCCAAATGGCACCCTATTCCCTATGGGCTCTGGTCAAAAGTAGTGCACTATGTAGGGAATAAGGTTCCATTTGGTAGTCAGACGGAGTATTAGAAGCTCTGGGTTGTGTCATGACAGTGTGTCTGAGATGTCAGCTTTCACTTCTTACAGCAGATGGCTTAGCAGGGCACATCTGCAGGCACCGCTGGCCACTGCTGCTACCGTGTGTGTGGGGAGGGGGGGAATAGAGAGAGAGAGAGAGAGAGAGAGAGAGAGAGAGAGAGAGAGAGAGAGAGAGAGAGAGAGAGAGAGAGAGAGAGAGAGAGAGAGAGAGAGAGAGAGAGAGAGAGAGAGAGAGTATGTTGCCTCAGAGTTCAGGACATCCCCAAAGCTTTAGACCCACAATGCACCTCTGGGGAGACGAGAGTGCAAGAGAAGAGAGAAAGAGGGAGGGAGAGAGAGAGGGATGTAGAGGAAGATAAAACAAAATGGGAGAGAAGGGGAGAGATAGAGAGAGAGAGAAGGGGGAGTGAAGAGGAGAGGGGGAGGAGAGAGAGAGAGAGAGAGAGAGAGAGAGAGAGAGAGAGAGAGGGGGTGAAGAGGAGAGGGGGAGAGAGAGAGAAGGGGGAGTGAAGAGAAGAGGGGGAGGAGAGAGAAAGAGAGAAGGGGGAGAAAAAGAGAGGTGGATTCTGACAAAAAGAAAGAGGGGGGACTGGGAGAGAGAACACATCATTGTGACAACAGTGTTAAGGACATTTCTGTTGTTTGACCTTTTCCCAAAAAGCACCAGACCCCTCCTTTCCCTCTCTACCACCCCAACCCCCCCCTACTCTCTCTAGGGTGAATAGGCCAAATGGTTTGTATTAAGATATGTATAGACTTAACTGATCCTGGATCTGTGGCTGATGGATGCCATACAGAATTATATATCTCTGTATCAGTGCTGCCATCTACAGGACAGACTGAGTTACCGCAGCACAACCCAACAGTCAGACAGCAGTGCACACCACAACTACAGTCATTTTAATATATTTATTTAACAGGGACAATGCACATCAATGAACATTTCTGTAAATACGCCAGATTTAGACAACTGGCTATCTGTAGTCCATGGGCAGATATTATTTTTGCAGTTGAGGCATTTGTATATAACAGTGTCATCTGCATAAACGTGTATATCAACACCATGACACATGAAGCAGCTCATTGATATATAAGCTAAAGAGTAAAGGCCCTAAAACAGATTCCTGTGGGACCCCCATTGTACAGTTGCCAGACAATTAGACATTCTGGTTGATTCTAACACACTGTCTTCTGTCAAATAAATTAATCCATCCATTTTAAAGCATTAGGGGAGAAATTAAACTTTGCTAGTTTAGGGATTAGTATTCTGTGATTTTAAGTATCTAATGCTTTTTGCAAATCTATAAAACACAGCTCCTACCACTTCCCCTTTTGTTACATTTTAATGTAACCTTCTCCAAAAAAATAAAAATTTGCTGAAAGTAGAATAATTAGCTTTGACAGCCGCCGTTTAAATCTAAGGTAACACTTTATTTGTTTAGGTCACAGACAAGCTTTGGTGTGAATAATAACAAAAAAAGACTTGGAAAAAGTGAAACCCTTGACAAACAGAAAACCTGTTTGTCAGGGGGGTCGGGGGAGGGGTGGAGATGCACTGAGTACAGCCCGGGGGATAACATATTGAAATGATTCCCCTTGTTTCCAACGTGGTTCCTGGTGAGCTGTACAGGCAACAGACCCACTGCCTGGAATGAATTTACTCCAACATGCGTTCTGGGGGGTACATTATACAGAGATGTAAAACAACCATAGGTATAGGAGCGCTGAACTCTGGATAGAAAATAGATGCTTTTAGAGTGGAGTAGAGTGGACTGTGGGGGTGGAAGGTTTGTATGTTGTGGCGTTGGAAGGTTTGTATTTTTCACACTGGTCCCCGGTCAAGTGGGGGTCACAGGTGAGGGTGTACAGGAAATAAAAGCCCCATCCCCCGCTGTTGATGCACAGGCGTTCATGTGTCCCCTGCTCGAGGTTGACGGTACAGTGCCTCAGGTTGTCATCTTTATTCGCAGGATCTTCATCCCAGACCTCCACCGTTAGCCTCAGGTCTTTGTTGAAGGGACCCATGTCAAAGGTAGCATTCCAGACAGGATCGTTGGACGGTATAACATTGGTCTGATGGGACTTGGAACCGTAGGTGACCACAGCGTACCTGTAGCAGGTGGAGAAACAGGAAGTTGGAAACAAAATGGAAAGATTAAAATACTATGGCGTGCCACAAGAGGGCGATCAAACTCATTCCATGGAGGTCCTACTGTATACTGGTTTGAGTTATTTCTATTAAATTAAGACCTAGACCAGGGGAGGGGAGTTCCTTACTAATTAGTGACCTAGACAACCGGGTGAGGGAAGTTCCTTACTAATTAGTGACCTAGACAACCAGCAGAGGGGATTTCCTTTCTAATTACTGACCTAGACAACCAGCAGAGGGGATTTCCTTTCTAATTAGTGACCTAGACAACCAGCAGAGGGGATTTCCTTTCTAATTAGTGACCTAGACAACCATGTGAGGGGATTTCCTTACTAATTAGTGACCTAGACAACCAGGTGAGGGGATTTCCTTACTAATTAGTGACCTAGACAACCATGTGAGGGGATTTCCTTTCTAATTAGTGACCTAGACAACCGGGTGAGGGGAGTTCCTTACTAATTAGCGACCTAGACAACCATGTGAGGGGATTTCTTACTAATTAGTGACCTAGACAACCATGTGAGGGGATTTCCTTTCTAATTAGTGACCTAGACAACCAGGTGAGGGGATTTCCTTACTAATTAGTGACCTAGACAACCATGTGAGGGGATTTCCTTTCTAATTAGTGACCTAGACAACCGGGTGAGGGGAGTTCCTTACTAATTAGCGACCTAGACAACCATGTGAGGGGATTTCTTACTAATTAGTGACCTAGACAACCATGTGAGGGGATTTCCTTTCTAATTAGTGACCTAGACAACCAGGTGAGGGGATTTCCTTACTAATTAGTGACCTAGACAACCAGGTGAGGGGATTTCCTTACTAATTAATTGTGACCTAGACAACCAGGTGAGGGGATTTCCTTACTACTTAGTGACCTAGACAACCAGGTGAGGGGATTTCCATACTAATTAGTGACCTAGACAACCAGGTGAGGGGATTTCCATACTAATTAGTGACCTAGACAACCAGGTGAGGGGATTTCCATACTAATTAGTGACGTAGACAACCAGGTGAGGGGATTTTCATACTAATTAGTGAACTAGACAACCAGGTGAGGGGATTTCCATACTAATTAGTGACCTAGACAACCAGGTGAGGGGATTTCCATACTAATTAGTGACCTAGACAACCAGGTGAGGGGACTTCCTTACTAATTAATTATTGACCTAGACAACCAGGTGAGGGGATTTCCTTACTAATTAGTGACCTAGACAACCAGGTGAGGGGATTTCCTTACTAATTAGTGACCTAGACAACCAGGTGCGGGGATTTCCTTACTAATTAGTGACCTAGACAACCAGGTGAGGGGATTTCTATACTAATTAGTGACCTAGACAACCAGGTGAGGGGATTTCCTTACTAATTAGTGACCTTAATTCATCAATCAAGGACAAGGGAGGAGGGAAAACCCGCAGACACATGTTGGTGTAAAAGGTTGAAAGAACTTTTATCACAATACGATAGGCATTCTGTCTTCTTGTTTCTCTCTCTTTTTCTCTCTCTCGTCTCTCTTCCCTTCTTCTCTTCGTGGAATGAGTTTGACACATGTTATAATCTGTAGCGCCTAGGACAGGGTTTCCCAACCATCTCCTTGGCCCCTCCCCTAGGTTTCACATTTATGTTTTAACCCTAAACTGGCACACCTCATTAAATTAGTCAACTAATCATCAAGCCTTTGACTAATGGAATCACATGTGCCAGTTTAACAAACCTGGGGGAAGGCGAGGAGAGGGTTGGGAAAAGAGGGACTACTCCAATTGGCACAAATTGCTTGTGTGACATCATATTGCTTGTGTGACATCATATTGCTTGTGTGACATCATATTGCTTGTGTCCCAAATGGCACCCTATTCTCTGTATAGTGTATAAAGTACACTCTTAGAAACAAAGGTGCCATCTAGAACATAAAGGGTTCTTTGGCTGTCCCCATAGGAAAACCCTTTGAATAACCCTTTTTGGTTCCAGGTATAACCATTTTGAGTTCCATGTAGAACCCTTTACACAAAAGAGTTCTACCTGGAACCAAAAAGGGTTATTCAAAGGGTTTTCCTATGGGGACAGCCGAATAAGTGTGGTGCATTCTATGGAGCAGGACTGCCCAACCCTGTTCCTGGAGAACTACCGTCCTGTAGGTTTTAACTCCAACCCTGTTCCTGGAGAGCTACCGTCCTGGAGGTTTATACTCCAACCCTGTTCCTGGAGAGCTATCCTCCTGGAGGTTTTAACTCCAACCCTGTTCCTGGAGAGCTACCGTCCAGGAGGTTTTAACTCCAACCCTGTTCCTGGAGAGCTATCCTCCTGGAGGTTTTAACTCCAACCCTGTTCCTGGAGAGCTACCGTCCTGTAGGTTTTAACTCCAACCCTGTTCCTGGAGAGCTACCGTCCTGGAGGTTTATACTCCAACCCTGTTCCTGGAGAGCTACCGTCCTGGAGGTTTTAACTCCAACCCTGTTCCTGGAGAGCTACCGTCCTGTAGGTTTTAACTCCAACCCTGTTCCTGGAGAGCTACCGTCCTGTAGGTTTTAACTCCAACCCTGTTCCTGGAGAGCTACCGTCCTGTAGGTTTTAACTCCAACCCTGTTCCTGGAGAGCTACCGTCCTGTAGGTTTTAACTCCAACCCTGTTCCTGGAGAGCTACCGTCCTGTAGGTTTTAACTCCAACCCTGTTCCTGGAGAGCTACCGTCCTGTAGGTTTTAACTCCAACCCTGTTCCTGGAGAGCTACCGTCCTGTAGGTTTTAACTCCAACCCTGTTCCTGGAGAGCTACCGTCCTGTAGGTTTTAACTCCAACCCTGTTCCTGGAGAGCTACCGTCCTGTAGGTTTTAACTCCAACCCTGTTCCTGGAGAGCTACCGTCCTGTAGGTTTTAACTCCAACCCTGTTCCTGGAGAGCTACCCTCCTGTAGGTTTTAACTCCAACCCTGTTCCTGGAGAGCTACCGTCCTGTAGGTTTTAACTCCAACCCTGTTCCTGGAGAGCTACCGTCCTGTAGGTTTTAACTCCAACCCTGTTCCTGGAGAGCTACCGTCCTGTAGGTTTTAACTCCAACCCTGTTCCTGGAGAGCTACCGTCCTGTAGGTTTTAACTCCAACCCTGTTCCTGGAGAGCTACCGTCCTGTAGGTTTTAAATCCAACCCTGTTCCTGGAGAGCTACCGTCCTGTAGGTTTTTGCACCTGATTCTAATAATTAGCAGGTTGATCAAATGAATCAGGGTAGTAACACCTGGGGTTGGAGCAAAAACCTACAGGAGAGTAGCTATTACGCTTGTTTGAGCATCAAGATTAGTATAGTTTGCTATTTATCTTACATTTTCACAGTGGTTACATCCAAACTTATGAGCAACTTTTAGGGCCTACCAAGTGGCGCAGCGGTCTAAGGTCACTACAGACCCGGGTTCGATCCCAGGCTGTGTCACAACCAGTCGTGCGGTGCACAATTGGCCCAGCGTCGTCCAGTTAGGGGAGGGTTTGGCCGGGAGTGGCTTTACTTGGCTCATCGCGCTCTAGCGACTCCTTGTGGCGGGCCGGGCACCTGAATGGCTTTTGAAAGGTTGGGAGGAGGGCACCTGCAGGCTGACTTGAATCGTCAGTTGAACGGTGTTTCCTCCGACACATACGTACGGCTGACTTCCGGGTTAAGCGGGCGGGTGTTAAGGTGCGCGGTTTGGCGGGTCATGTTTCAGAGGACGCATGACTCGACCTTTGCCTCTCCTGAGCCTGTTGGGGAGTTGCAGCGATGACACAAGATCGCAATTGGGGAGAAGAAGGGGCTAAAATATATATATAATAATAATAATACAAAAATACCTTCAGGTGGAGAAACAGAAAGTTGGAAACAAATGGAAACATTCAAATACTATGGAGTGCCAGAAGAGGGCGATCTTACCTTATAATCTGTATGTCCTAGGACGGTTTCCCAACCATCTCCTCAGCCCCCCCAGACGTGAGCAAAAGACATTGAAAAATACATATTTTTGTTTGTGCTGATTGGGAAGGGGTTCTATATAGCTAACTGCACATTCTGCTCTGTGCTCCAGCCTCCATCACTTCTATTGAAAAAAGTTAGCTCCTCCCAACCTTTCAAAAGCCATTCAAATGAATTCTGTCCCTTGAGGAGATCTGCCCCGAAAACACTATTGAGAAAGTAAAACAACAGAGTTTTCAAACCCAGATGCTCAACAGGCTCATACTTCCGTGAACGCCTCACAAAGCAGACTCTACAGACCAGACAGGTGTTTGGGGTTTGTCAATGGGAAAAGAAAAAAAAAAGGTCCCTAAGTTGTTAATTTTCTCGAACTCTAAAGGCAAAACCTAGATTTGAGACAATGTTTTAAAGATGCACTCTCAATCTTTTGTATAATTTCAGCAAGTAGTGGCGCTCACGAGCCGAAAGTGTTTTTTGTGTACTACGTCATCAAATTAAATACTACGTCATCAAATTGTGTACTACGTTATCCATTTTGTATGATATGTTACAAATCCAATTCATACAGTGAGGGAAAAAAGTATTTGATCCCCTGCTGATTTTGTACGTTTGTCCACTGACAAAGAAATGATCAGTCTATAATTTTAATGGTAGGTTTATTTGAACAGTGAGAGAGAGAATAACAACAACAAAAATCCAGAAAAACACATGTCAAAAATGTTATAAATTGTTTTGCATTTTAATGAGGGTAATAAGTATTTGACCCCCTCTCAATCAGAAAGATTTCTGGCTCCCAGGTGTCTTTTATACACGTAATGAGCTGAGATTAGGAGCACACTCTTAAAGGGAGTGCTCCTAATCTCAGTTTGTTACCTGTATAAAAGACACCTGTCCACAGAAGCAATCAATCAATCAGATTCCAAACTCTCCACCATGGCCAAGACCAAAGAGCTCTCCAAAGATGTCAGGGACAAGATTGTAGGCCTACACAAGGCTGGAATGGGCTACAAGACCATCGCCAAGCAGCTTGGTGAGAAGGTGACAACAGTTGGTGCTATTATTCGCAAATGGAAGAAACACAAAATAACTGTCAATCTCCCTCTGCCTGGGGCTCCATGCAAGATCTCACCTCGTGGAGTTGCAATGATCATGAGAACGGTGAGGAATCAGCCCAGAACTACACGGGATGATCTTGTCAATGATCTCAAGGCAGCTGGGACCATAGTCACCAAGAAAACAATTAGTAACACACTACGCCGTGAAGGACTGAAATCCTGCAGCGCCCGCAAGGTCCCCCTGCTCAAGAAAGCACATATACAGGGCTGTCTGAAGTTTGCCAATTAACATCTGAATGATTCAGAGGAGAACTGGGTGAAAGTGTTGTGGTCAGATGAGACCAAAATCGAGCTTTTTGGCATCAACTCAACTCGCCGTGTTTAGAGGAGGAGGAATGCTGCCTATGACCCCAAGAACACCATCCCCACCGTCAAACATGGAAGTGGAAACATTATGCTTTGGGGGTGTTTTTCTGCTAAGGGGACAGGACAACTTCACTGCATCAAAGGGACGATGGACGGGGTCATGTACCGTCAAATCTTGGGTGAGAACCTCCTTCCCTCAGCCAGGGCATTGAAAATGGGTTGTGGATGGGTATTCCAGCATGACAATGACCCAAAACACACTGCCAAGGCAACAAAAGAGTGGCTCAAGAAGAAGCACATTAAGGTCCTGGAGTGGCCTAGCCAGTCTCCAGACCTTAATCCCATAGAAAATCTGTGGAGGGAGCTGAAGGTTCCAGTTGCCAAACGTCAGCCTCGAAACCGTAATGACTTGGAGAAGATCTGCAAAGAGGAGTGGGACAAAATCCCTCCTGAGATGTGTGCAAACCTGGTGGCCAACTACAAGAAACATCTGACCTCTGTGATTGCCAACAAGGGTTTTGCCACCAAGTACTAAGTCATGTTTTGCAGAGGGGACAAATACTTATTTCCCTCATTAAAATGCAAATCAATTTATAACATTTTTGACATGCGTTTTTCTGGATTTTTGTTATTATTATGTCTCTCACTGTTCAAATAAACCTACCATTAAAATTATAGACTGATCATTTCTTTTTTTATAATTTTTGTAATAGGGGGTAGATCAGCTTTAATATTGCAGATAGATTGTAACTCCCATCAATTGTCTGCATCACTTCCAATCCCCCATGTTTATATATATATATATATATATATATATATATATATATATATATATACATTCATACTGTGGGGAAAAAAAGTATTTAGTCAGCCACCAATTGTGCAAGTTCTCCCACTTAAAAAGATGAGAGAGGCCTGTAATTTTAATCATAGGTACACGTCAACTATGACAGACAAATTGAGAAAGAAAATCCAGAAAATCACATTGTAGGATTTTTTATGAATTGATTTGCCAAATTATGGTGGAAAATAAGTATTTGGTCACCTACAAACAAGCAATATTTCTGGCTCTCACAGACCTGTAACTTCTTCTTTAAGAGGCTCCTCAGTTTACATGTGTTTACCCTCCACTACACCTCTGCAGAGGACTGAACAGTTTACATGTGTTTACCCTCCACTATACCTCTGCAGAGGACTGAACAGTTTACATGTGTTTACCCTCCACTACACCTCTGCAGAGGACTGAACAGTTTACATGTGTTTACCCTCCACTACACCTCTGCAGAGGACTGAACAGTTTACATGTGTTTACCCTCCACTATACCTCTGCAGAGGACTGAACAGTTTACATGTGTTTACCCTCCACTACTCCTCTGCAGAGGACTGAACAGTTTACATGTGTTTACCCACCACTACACCTCTGCAGAGGACTGAACAGTTTACATGTGTTTACCCTCCACTACACCTCTGCAGAGGACTGAACAGTTTACATGTGTTAGCCTCCACTACTTCTCTGCAGAGGACTGAACAGTTTACATGTGTTTACCCTCCACTACACCTCTGCAGAGGACTGAACAGTTTACATGTGTTTACCCTCCACTACACCTCTGCAGAGGACTGAACAGTTTACATGTGTTTACCCACCACTACACCTCTGCAGAGGACTGAACAGTTTACATGTGTTTACCCTCCACTACACCTCTGCAGAGGACTGAACAGTTTACATGTGTTAGCCTCCACTACTTCTCTGCAGAGGACTGAACAGTTTACATGTGTTTACCCTCCACTACACCTCTGCAGAGGACTGAACAGTTTACATGTGTTTACCCTCCACTACTCCTCTGCAGAGGACTGAACAGTTTACATGTGTTTACCCTCCACTACACCTCTGCAGAGGACTGAACAGTTTACATGTGTTTACCCTCCACTACTCCTCTGCAGAGGACGGAACAGTTTACATGTGTTTACCCTCCACTACACCTCTGCAGAGGACTGAACAGTTTACATGTGTTTACCCTCCATTATACCTCTGCAGAGGACTGAACAGTTTACATGTGTTTACCCTCCACTTCACCTCTGCAGATGACTGAACAGTTTACATGTGTTTACCCTCCACTATACCTCTGCAGAGGACTGAACAGTTTACATGTGTTTACCCTCCACTACACCTTGCAGAGGACTGACATTGTGCAGTAACATAACTTACGCTTCAGTGTCTCCCGCTATCCATTGGTGGTCTCCTGCCAGTCCCCAGGCTCTGACCACCGTCACCGCCAGTCTTCCCTTCGAGACCTCCTTGAGGCAGCAGTTTGAGTCCAGTTTAGAGTAACGGTCCCCACAGGACATTTCCCTGGTGCTCTCCGTGAGGGCGTTCTCCTTCAGGTACTCCTGGACAGCCTCCTTTGTATTTCGAACAAAATGTTAACATATTAATTGATATATAACATATAACCTAAGATCCCGATTTTAGGTTTTATTTATGCATCCTGTGACAAGAATCTCCAATAAACAAACCCACCTGAGGTAATATAATTATATAACAAACAACCTTCAGGTTACAGCAAACTTCTGGGTTTTATTCTCCAGAGTTCAAACTCTTTGGAATCTCTGGCCAATAACAATAGAATGTAATAGAATATAATAGCCTTGATGTGAATCATGTACATGTACATATCTTAACCTACTGGCCCATGTTAGCTAGGTAGGTAAGTTAGGCTAACCAGCTATCATAAACCCTGTTTATACCTGGTTCTAACATCCTGATCCTGCCCACATATTTAGACAGGTCTAGACCATTAAAAGATGCATAGTGATCTGATAGTCAGACACATTGTGCCTGGCAACCCTACAAGTGTAGACGAATCTGGACATCGAAATCATTTAAATCATCATCATTATCCTGCCTTCTAAAATAATTGACAGGTGTCACCATTGACTGAAGGCATCAATGAAGGAAACAGAGGAAGGCTCTCTCTCTCTCACTTGAGTATCTTACCCATTTCTTTTCTGATGATCTCATTTTTGCTCTTTTGTAGCTTGGGCAACTATGTGTGTGTTTTCTGTTGGCTCCTCTCCCTGTAGGCTTTACAGACGCTCCCCACCCCTTGGCTGCAACCCTTCTAATTTATTGTACCCTGCGTGCACAACCCATGTGGAATTCCGGGTCTCTGGCAGCGCTTGGAACTGCCGATCTGCGGTCAAGAACAATGAGTTCATCTCAGCCTATGCTGCCCTGTAGTCCCTTGACCTTTTGGCCCTGACTGAGACATGGATCACCCCCCGAAAGAACGCTCTTCATCTGACTATGTTTTCTCTCGGTGGTGGCACAGGGTTACTCATTTCTCCTGAGTGGAAAACTTTATATTTTCTCCTTCTCTCCATTTCCTCATTTGAATTCCATGTTGTCACTGTCACTTGTCCTCTTGCCCAGTTGTGCACCGGGGCCTCCCACTCCTCTTTCTATTCTGGTTAGAGCCAGTTTGCGATGTTCTGTGAAGGGAGTAATACACAGCGTTGTACGAGATCTTCAGTTTCTTGGCAATTTCTCGCATGGAATAGCCTTCATTTCTCAGAACAAGAATAGACTGACGAGTTTTAGAAGAAAGTTATTTGTTTCTGGCCATTTTGAGACTCTAATCGAACCCACAATTGCTGATGCTCCAGATACTCAACTCGTCTCAAAAAGGCCAGTTTTATTGCTTCTTTAATCAGCACAACAGTTTTCAGCTGTGCTAACATAATAGCAAAAGGCTTTTCTAATGATCAATTAGCCTTTTAAAAGGATAAACTTGGATTAGCAAACACAACGTGCCATTGGAACACAGGACTGATGGTTGCTGATAATGGGCCTCTGTACGCCTATGTAGATATTCCATAAAAACAATCAGTCGTTTCCAGCTACAATAGCCATTTACAACATTAACAATGTCTACACTGTATTTCTGATCATTTTGATGTTATTTTAATGGACAAAAAATTGCTTTTCTTTCGAAAACAAGGACATTTCTAAGTGACCCCAAACTTTTGAATGGTAGTGTATATATAAATAGTTTGTAGGCATGATGGATGGTGGTAGGCTTGATCACAAACGAAGATGAAACTATAGGGAGGAGACCTGGCAGTGTAGTACAGGGAGAACAACCTCTCCCTCAAGGTCAGCAAGACAAAAGTGCTGATCGTGGACTATAGGAAATGGAGGGCTGAGCACGCCCCCGTCCACATATCGATGGGGCTGTAGTGGAACGGGTCGAGAGCTTTAAGTTCCTCTGTCCACATCACCAAGGAATTAACATGGTCCACACACACCAACACAGTCGTGAAGAGGCACGACAACGCCTCTTCCCCATCAGGAGGCTGAAAAGATTTGGCCTCAGATCTTCAAAAAGTTCTACAGCTGCACCATTGAGAGCATCCTGACTGGCTGCATCACCACTTGGTATGGCAACTGCTTGGCATCCGACCGCAAGGCGCTACAGAGGGTAGTGCGTACGGCCCAGTACATCACTGGGGCCGAGCTCCCTGCCATCCAGGACCTCTATACCAGCCAGTGTCAGAGGGAGGCCCTAACATATTTCTTAAGACTCTAGCCACCCAAGCCATAGACTGTTCACTCTGCTTCCGCATGGCAAGCGGTACCGATGCATCAGGTCTGGAACCAACAGGACCCTGAACAGCTTCTACCCCGACGCCATAAGACTGTTAAATAGTTAACCAAATAGCTACCTGGACCATCTGCATTGACCCTTTCTGCACTAGCTCTTTTGACTCTATGCACACACACACTCACACATACTTACACTGACACTCAAACACATACACACACACACACACACACACATAACACGTACACACAGGCATACTGTTGCTGTGTGTTAGATTAATTTGGATTTTAAGAATAATGACTAAAGAATTTCACCCCAAACACAGTATAAATGTTAGAATTATCATGTAGTGTCAACCCACTAACAGAGGGGGCGTTACTAACCATTCAAGGGGAAAGGCGGGAACTGTTTAAGAAAGCCACCTAAAGGTGGGAGGAGCATAGTGCCTTTGTTTGTCAAGGGGTATAAAAACAGTATGTTTGTGTTTTTGGCCCCAGAGCTCTCGCCATGAATAAAAATACAGATAAGACTTGTGAGTTGTGGACCTTGAATCATTGATGATTAAAACCAGAGCCTTACAACCTCTGGTAATGATTCAAGCTTAGGGTGAATTAGAGATAAAAATTCACATGACACTGTGTTTATTATGTATTGTCCATCCTGTTGCCTAGTTACCTATATGTACATATCTACTTCAATTACTTCATACCCCTGCACATCGACTCTGTACTGGTACCCCCTGTATAGTGTATAGCCACGTTATCGTTACTCATTGTGTATTTATTCCTCAACCCCCATTGATTTGGTTGAGTCACAGGTATTATATGAACACACATAAGATGTGGCAAGATGTGTAGGATTGCAGGAAATTAGCTTTAAAAGTGCCAAAATGTTCTCTCCGCCAACAACAGGGGTGTGAGCAGTTTGGGGTCGTATGGTATATTACCCAACAACAGGGGTGTGAGCAGTTTGGGGTCGTATGGGTGGGGGATTTTGTTACTACGCTGATAAATGACAATATCCAGCTAGACCTTTGCAACCTAGAAAAATGTATGTGTCAGGACCTTCTCAAATAGTATTTGAGTACCCTGCCTGAAAATTATTTCACCCACCTGTTGTCCCAGGTCTAAATTATATATATACCTAACTGTGGTATATATCCTATGTAATCTGATATGGGTGTTTCCCCTACAGACCAATCACCTGTCTCCACACAACAGACTTCCTCTGTTCTATGGGGTGTCCCCCTAAAACTGCTCCCTCTAAGCTGAATAAACCCCCTCTCAGGTTCCATTTGAAAACGTTAGCAAAGTCATAATTCCTCAGATACTACACTGGCTTAAAGGTCCGGATTTTAATTTGCGGGAAATATATTAACAAACAAAGGCTACCTTCAGTCCCTCCTGGACAGCCGTGTCGGGTATGAGCAGTTTGGGGACGTATGGATGGGGGGTTGTTACTACGCTGATAAATGACAATATCCAGCCAGACCTTTGCAACCCAGAAAAATGTATGTCTCCGGACCTTCTCAAATAGTATTTGAGTACCCCTGCCTGAAAATTATTTCACCCACCTGTTGTCCCAGGTCTAAATCAGTCCCTGATTAGAGGGCAATAAATAAAAAAAGCTGTGGAACTGGCTTAAAGGTCCGGATTTTAATTTGAGGGAAATATATTAACAAACAAAGGCTACCTTCAGTCCCTCCTGGACAGCCGTGTCGGGTATGAGCAGGTGCAGAGGCGTCAGAGAATAGTAGATGACGTCCGGGAAGTTCTTCAAGGTTCTCATCCACCTATGGTACCCCACTGAGTCGTTACGGTTGAGTGACAGCTCCCCCGGCCAACCAGAGCCTCCCACCACCTTGGTGTGGTGGCTGAGGAAGCTAGAGCTGTAGGAGGTCTTCGAGTCACGGTTGTCCAGAACTTTGGAGCAGCTTTCACCGCTAGAGGAAACTGAAAACCCAAGGCTCCCCTTAAAACCTGTGGACAAGCAGGACTCCACCTGAGAGGAGGGGAGAGGTGGTACATAGAGCCATGTATTCA
This sequence comes from Coregonus clupeaformis, assembly GCF_020615455.1. Lineage (NCBI taxonomy): Eukaryota > Metazoa > Chordata > Actinopteri > Salmoniformes > Salmonidae > Coregonus > Coregonus clupeaformis. Next base: position 2,040,477 of record NC_059229.1, on the reverse strand, counting down.
GAGAGTTTGGTCTTTAAGGTTTCTACCTAAAATACTGTGATGCATTTACTACATGGGTAATATTAATCAATGGAATTTTCTGAATGTAACTAAACGTTTAGAAATAGATAAAATACATGGTTTTTGCTGTAATCTAGTGCACCTGATTCCAATAATTAGCTGGTTGATGAGCTGAATCAGGTTAGTTTCAACTGGCGTTGGAGCGAATAACCTGTAGGAGGATAGTTCTCCAGGAACAGGGTTGGAGAGCCCTGGACTAGATATATGTAAACCTACAGGAGGGTATCTCTCCAGGAACAGGGTTGGAGAGCCCTGGACTAGATAGATGTAAACCTACAGGAGGGTATCTCTCCAGGAACAGGGTTGGAGAGCCCTGCTCTAACAGTATATGCCTCTGGTGGTATGTAATGGTTACAGTTTGCTTTTTGAATTCCTGTAGTTTCTTTTAATGGAAAATGTCCTCTATTACAGCAAGGATTGAGACTAAGTAAGTCACCTGCTTTGTAGAGAGGCCACTGCGTGAGGCCTGACAGGTGCGTATTGCTGTGGTCATCGTCAGCCGGCCTCCCAGGTCAACCTGGCGGATGTAGTGAGTCCCGTAGGTGTCTATGAGCCGGCGGTACTGGGCCTTGGAGGTCTTAGAGTACGATCGCAGAAGATTGATGTCTTTACGGAATTCATCACTGAGAGTAGGAATGTTTGGCGTGCGATAACTGGAACACAGGAATTAGCATATCAGATGTGAATTAAAATACGACACAGAGATGACCTTAATCAACAATTGGTTTACCCTTTCCCAGCATACAGCACACAGAAGCAATGGTCCTTACAACATTTTGGTGGGTGCCGCGGTAACAACAGGTCACATGCGAAAAATCCACTTCAGCTTGAATGTGTTTCAAATCGGAACTCAAAAGATCAGATTCCAATGTTGCTGTTCACACATTGGGGAAAATATCATATATGCATTAGATATGCTAATACATCGGAACTGGGGTGACTGTGTGAACAAAGCCTTTATGAAATGAAAACCCTTACGGAAAAAACACATGATTTCACATTGGAAAATTCCACGATTTGCACATGTGGAATTTTATTACACATACAATTTCACATGTGAAACCGTGTGTTTTTGGAACACTTTACGTGATGATATTTCACATTTGATCACGTCACGTTTCACATGTGGATTCAAATTTTCAAATGTGATGCCCTGTTTGTCGTTAGGATACACACAGTGCTTTTAACATAGCGTTTTCAACTTACATATTTGACACACTTTGACTACATTGTGTCTGTTTATTTAACAGTCATTATTATTCAACATTTCCTCACCTGGGATTTGAACTCACAACCTCTTGGTTCACGGCATTCCAATCTTCCTACTACGCCACCATGTCTGTGTCAATGACTGATTTTACCAGTATTCCTACACTTTGTTAAAAATACACTCAAGAAAAACTATTATATTTATCATAGTGATTCAGTAGTAATATTAAAAGAGACACACCAAAATTATACAACTATACAGAAAACCCTCAAGTTGCTGAAATAAGTCAATGAAATCAATGATGAGAGAATAGTCATGTCACGATCGTTGAGAGACGGGTCAGACCAAGGTGCAGCGTGGTATGCGTACATGTTTATTAAAGACGATAAACACTTGACCAAAACAACAAAAGCAACGTAACGTGAAGCTCAAACAATGGCTACACACTAATAAGCCAAACACGAGTCAAGATCCCACAACTAAGGTAGGCAACCAGGCTACCTAAGTCTGAACCCCAATCAGAGACAACGAGCGACAGCTGCCTCTGATTGGGAAACACACCCGGCCAAACATAGAAATCTCAAACTAGATCTACAACCTAGAAATACAATAACATTGAATTCAACAGAAACTCACACCCTGACCCAACCAACAAGAGTTCTCTCGATCAGGGCGTGACAAGTCAGATTAACTGATAACTAAAATAGCAGTGCAGATGGCACTCTTTTGCTAAATGCAGAGATGTATTATAGATACTGAATGCGTAGTTGTCCTTTTCTGTAATACACATGATTTCTAGTGTTCTGTGTATTGCATGAAACTCATACATGTGTATGACCTGTTTAATAACTGCCAGTGTTGAATGTTATGGGTAAAGCCCATTCTGGGCCGGGGACACACTGACAATGTATCTGTGACACTATGGCTGCATTTACACAGGCACACCAATTCTGATCTTTTGCCCAATTATTGAAACGCTGATCTGATTAGTCAAAAGACCAATTAGTGGTAAAAAAGATTGTTGATTTAAAAGTAGAGAATGTCATCCCTGCCCAGTCCCGCCTAATTATTTTACTATCAGTTATAGACAGATGAGATTCTTGCAGAAAGTGAATGGTTTTCAACATACAGTGGGGGAAAAAAAGTATTTAGTCAGCCACCAATTGTGCAAGTTCTCCCACTTAAAAAGATGAGAGAGGCCTGTAATTTTCATCATAGGTACACGTCAACTATGACAGACAAAATGAGAAAAGAAAATCCAGAAAATCACATTGTAGGATTTTTAATGAATTTATTTGCAAATTATGGTGGAAAATAAGTATTTGGTCAATAACAAAAGTTTCTCAATACTTTGTTATATACCCTTTGTTGGCAATGACACAGGTCAAACGTTTTCTGTAATTCTTCACAAGGTTTTCACACACTGTTGCTGGTATTTTGGCCCATTCCTCCATGCAGATCTCCTCTAGAGCAGTGATGTTTTGGGGCTGTCGCTGGGCAACACAGACTTTCAACTCCCTCCAAAGATTTTCTATGGGGTTGAGATCTGGAGACTGGCTAGGCCACTCCAGGACCTTGAAATGCTTCTTACGAAGCCACTCCTTCGTTGCCCAGGCGGTGTGTTTGGGATCATTGTCATGCTGAAAGACCCAGCCACGTTTCATCTTCAATGCCCTTGCTGATGGAAGGAGGTTTTCACTCAAAATCTCACGATACATGGCCCCATTCATTCTTTCCTTTACACGGATCAGTCGTCCTGGTCCCTTTGCAGAAAAACAGCCCCAAAGCATGATGTTTCCACCCCCATGCTTCACAGTAGGTATGGTGTTCTTTGGATGCAACTCAGCATTCTTTGTCCTCCAAACACGACGAGTTGAGTTTTTACCAAAAAGTTATATTTTGATTTCATCTGACCATATGACATTCTCCCAATCCTCTTCTGGATCATCCAAATGCACTCTAGCAAACTTCAGACGGGCCTGGACATGTACTGGCTTAAGCAGGGGGACACGTCTGGTACTGCAGGATTTGAGTCCCTGGCGGCGTAGTGTGTTACTGATGGTAGGCTTTGTTACTTTGGTCCCAGCTCTCTGCAGGTCATTCACTAGGTCCCCCCGTGTGGTTCTGGGATTTTTGCTCACCGTTCTTGTGATCATTTTGACCACACGGGGTGAGATCTTGCGTGGCGCCCCAGATCGAGGGAGATTATCAGTGGTCTTGTATGTCTTCCATTTCCTAATAATTGCTCCCACAGTTGATTTCTTCAAACCAAGCTGCTTACCTATTGCAGATTCAGTCTTCCCAGCCTGGTGCAGGTCTACAATTTTGTTTCTGGTGTCCTTTGACAGCTCTTTGGTCTTGGCCATAGTGGAGTTTGGAGTGTGACTGTTTGAGGTTGTGGACAGGTGTCTTTTATACTGATAACAAGTTCAAACAGGTGCCATTAATACAGGTAATGAGTGGAGGACAGAAGAGGCTCCTCTGAGACCCAGAAATCTTGCTTGTTTGTAGGTGACCAAATACTTATTTTCCACCATAATTTGCAAATAATTTCATTAAAAATCCTACAATGTGGTTTTCTGGAAAAAATATCCTCAATTTGTCTGTCATAGTTGACGTGTACCTATGATGAAAATTACAGGCCTCTCTCATCTTTTTAAGTGGGAGAACTTGCACAATTGGTGGCTGACTAAATACTTTTTTCCCCCACTGTATATATTCATATTTTTTAAACAAGGTGATACATGCCATTGACATTAAAAAAATACTGATTTAAAGCTTCAAATCAGAAATACTTTAGTTTCTCCAGCAAGCCAACCCTGGAATGAGCTCCCTACAACACAACAGTCCAAAGACTTCCTTCTGCGTGGAATGGAAAGAAGGATTGTATTTGTATTTGTTTAAATTGACCCACTTGCTGTACTTTTTGATCCTTTCTAGCTGTGTTCACACTGTACTTAGACCTGCATGGGCTAAGAGACATTTAAGCCTGGGGTTAAGCAGCTATTAACACATGCAAACCTTGGCCCATGGCTAGCTGGTCATGTTTCATAGCAGGGTTATTAGCACTGACTTTTCAGAGCAAGCCAATCACTTCCTCCAACCTATAACAATTGTTCCCAGAATGTTCTGGAAAATTATGTTTTCATTCACAGTTCAGTAAAAAATATGCTAATCAAACCATTCAGTGACGACTGTGGATGGGGGCATTATCATCCTATGTGGGCAATGGTAGATAAAATAATGGGGCAACTGGGCCTGCCCAGCTATTTTATACATTACCCTACGCATGCTGTGATTTTAGTTGCTTAGGAATTTCTCAGGAACCACACCTGTGTTGAAGCACCTGCTTTCAATATACTTTGTATCCCTCATTTACTCACGTGGTTCCTTTATTTGAGCAGTTACCTGTATTTCAACCTCTAAAGTACCAACAGGGGTCAGTGTTGACCCCAAATGGGAAATTATAGCAAAAATACGTTTCTGTCAAACAGTAACACTTTTTATTATGAACCTTTTGTAACACAAGTAAGTGGTTTAAATTCCCCAAAGAGTTGAAAACTTTTCACACATTTATAGTCAAAGTCGATGTTTAAAAATACATTATTTTGATCCATAGCATCTTGCCATGAAAATGTTTCTGTTATTCCTTCAAACTGTTGTGTTGCTGTGATACTCAGAGGCTGAGGAAATTGTGTTAATCTGACGTACCGGTACGACCTATAAAATAGCCACTGATATGGGCGCTATAGACGACATGGACGCCGGTGCCGTCAGACTTTTAGCTCTAGCTTTGGAACACTATGGGCTATCAACTCAGTTCCAATTGGATCTGAAAGATGAGACTCTCAACTACGTATAGGGACATTAACCGGAATCTAAATAGGTATTTAAATATTTGTAATTGTTTTGTTATTGTGACTGCCACGCCTCCCAGGAGCCAAATCAGGGCTGGCTCCATAACTGTATCTTTTCAGAGTACATACATATCTACCTCTGTGCCAAATTTGGTGCTTTTATCACAATCTTTTAGTTTTTTTTACTATTGAGACCACATTCTTAGCTAAGCCATGCACCACTAGTATACAACATATAGATTATTTTTCATTCCTCCATATTAACACAGAAATCATCATACATGAGGTTTTTATGTCGGTAGTTGCTTGACAAAGTACTAAAATTTAGGAAATAGAAAAAAATGGTTTCGAAATGATGACTTTTTTTGTGTCTAGTTACCGGTTTGTTCCAGGGATGTCCCTGACTACGTTTTTAGGATGTTCTTGGGATGCAGTTTCATGGTCCCTTGGAGGTTTTGTCTAGTTCCCGGTTTGTTCCAGGGATGTCCCCGAGGACGTTTTTAGGACGTTCTTGGGATGTATTTGCATGGTCCCTTGGAGGTTTTTGTCTAGCTAGAATGTTGTCATGTTGACATTTTGCATCCCCATGTTGTTAAAAATGTTTCACATGAGATCGTGTTTTCACATGTGTAGTTTCATGTTATCACATGTTGCTTTTAAATGTTGTCACATGTTATCACATTAACTTCACATAACATCACCTGTGAAATTCATGTGTTTTATCTGTAAGGGAAGCGCTATGAAAGTTAAACAAATCATTATTATTATTATAATAATAATTATTATTATTACCTGTAGTGGCGGCAGCGGAGATTCTGTGAGAAGAAGGAGTGGCTGTCGTCTTTGGTCTTGGTCGTGGCAAAGATGGCTACATCCGACTGGGACCCTCCCATCTCTATTCTACCGCCCACCTCCTTCTCCACACTCACACTCACCGGCCCTACAGGTATGCTTACGGACACCTTCGCCTCATTACTCAAACCAAGCTTCCATTTTGTAGAGATCTCGTTGGTCATGGACTGTGCCAGGTTACTGGAGGAGAGGAGAGAAGAGATCTTTACTGTCCAAAAAAGAAAATGTCCATTAAGTAAACTTTGTAAAGTTTTCCAAAGCAGTCAGAAACCATCCTACTGACCTGACAGAGGTATGAGAGTGGCTGGAGATATCCTCAGTACAGTGGCTGTAGGGCCTCCAGTCTACAACAGACAGGGGTATTTTCTGCAGCTGGTTCCCCTGTAGGGGGTTACGACACAGCGTACAGGATTTACTGCGGGACAGGTAGGTCTTCAGGTCAATCAGGTAGGCCCCTTTACGTTTCAGGGTGACCACGTCAAATCCCTCCCCTGCCAGGTTGTGACCGGGGACAAAGGGGGCGGAGTCACACTGGGATTGGCTGGCAGTACGACAGGCGTGGGCGGAGTCCAGGTGAAAAAGGAGAAGGAGGAGAGGAAGGGAGAAGAGGGGAGGGGCTGGGAAGGTCATCACTGAACTGGAGGGAGGGGGAGAGAGAGAGAGAGAGACTGTATAAACTCCATGATGTGAGGCACTTTGTTACTTGAAATGAAAAGTGCTAAATAAATAAAGTTATTATTATTATTATTATTATCTCAAACACAGAGTTACATTTCACATGATACATGTTCTTTATCGCATAGGAAAATGCCTTAATAGAACACACTAACATACGATTTTGGCTTGCACAAACACTACACCCCCTGATGTTCCAATCAGGGGGTGTAGTGCTACCCAGAGTGCACCGGCGCGTCTCTCTGCCACCTCTCACAATGGTGCTTGTTCGGTAAAGTTGAATCAATGCCGCAAGATCACTGAATATAGAATTGTATAACGTTACTGTTGGAGCAAAAATACCACATAATTTCTTACCAAAATGTATGTTTGTGTTCTTTCTCATTTTATAAGCTGAAATAAAAACAAAGTTATCATGCGGCCAAAAGTCAACAGCACCCGCCACTAGGCAAATATATCTGCTACAGTTTTTAACACCATCTGCTCTATTCACTCACGGAGTAGTAGTTGTAGGCCTACCCTTACAATATATATACAGTGGGGAAAAAAAGTATTTAGTCAGCCACCAATTGTGCAAGTTCTCCCTAATGAATTTATTTGCAAATTATGGTGGAAAATAAGTATTTGGTCACCTACAAACAAGCAAGATTTCTGGCTCTCACAGACCTGTAACTTCTTCTTTAAGAGGCTCCTCTGTCCTCCACTCGTTACCTGTATTAATGGCACCTGTTTGAACTTGTTATCAGTATAAAAGACACCTGTCCACAACCTCAAACAGTCACACTCCAAACTCCACTATGGCCAAGACCAAAGAGCTGTCAAAGGACACCAGAAACAAAATTGTAGACCTGCACCAGGCTGGGAAGACTGAATCTGCAATAGGTAAGCAGCTTGGTTTGAAGAAATCAACTGTGGGAGCAATTATTAGGAAATGGAAGACATACAAGACCACTGATAATCTCCCTCGATCTGGGGCTCCACGCAAGATCTCACCCCGTGTGGTCAAAATGATCACAAGAACGGTGAGCAAAAATCCCAGAACCACACGGGGGGACCTAGTGAATGACCTGCAGAGAGCTGGGACCAAAGTAACAAAGCCTACCATCAGTAACACACTACGCCGCCAGGGACTCAAATCCTGCAGTGCCAGACGTGTCCCCCTGTACATGTCCAGGCCCGTCTGAAGTTTGCTATTGTGCATTTGGATGATCCAGAAGAGGATTGGGAGAATGTCATATGGTCAGATGAAACCAAAATAGAACTTTTTGGTAAAAACTGAGTTGCATCCAAAAAAACGCCATACCTACTGTGAAGCATGGGGGTGGAAACATCATCCTTTGGGGCTGTTTTTCTGCAAAGGGACCAGGACGACTGATCCGTGTAAAGGAAAGAATGAATGGGGCCATGTATCGTGAGATTTTGAGTGAAAATCTCCTTCCATCAGCAAGGGCATTGAAGATAAAACATGGCTGGGTCTTTCAGCATGACAATGATCCCAAACACACCGCCCGGGCAACGAAGGAGTGGCTTCGTAAGAAGCATTTCAAGGTCCTGGAGTGGCCTAGCCAGTCTCCAGATCTCAACCCCATAGAAAATCTTTGGAGGGAGTTTAAAGTCTGTGTTGCCCAGCGACAGCCCCAAAACATCACTGCTCTAGAGGAGATCTGCATGGAGGAATGGGCCAAAATACCAGCAACAGTGTGTGAAAACCTTGTGAAGACTTACAGAAAACGTTTGACCTGTGTCATTGCCAACAAAGGGTATATAACAAAGTATTGAGAAACTTTTGTTATTGACCAAATACTTATTTTCCACCATAATTTGCAAATAAATTCATTAAAAATCCTACAATGTGATTTTCTGGATTTTTTTTCTCATTTTGTCTGTCATAGTTGACGTGTACCTATGATGAAAATTACAGGCCTCTCTCATCTTTTTAAGTGGGAGAACTTGCACAATTGGTGGCTGACTAAATTATTTTTTTCCCCACTGTATACAGTTGAAGTTGGAAGTTTACATACACCTTAGCCAAATATATTTAAACTCAGTTTTTCACAATTCCTGACATTTAGTCCTAGTAAAAATGCCCTGTCTTAGGTCAGTTAGGATCACCACTTTATTTAAGAATGTGAAATATCAGAATAATAGTAGAGAGAATGATTTATTTCAGCTTTTATTTCTTTCATCACATTCCCAGTGGGTCAGAAGTTTACATACACTCAATTAGTATTTGGTAGCATTGCCTTTAAATTGTTTAACTTGGGTCAAACGTTTTGGGTAGCCTTCCACAAGCTTCCCACAATAAGTTGGGTGAATTTTGGCCCATTCCTCCTGACAGAGCTGGTGTAACTGAGTCAGGTTTGTAGGCCTCCTTGTTCGCACACGCTTTTCAGTTCTGCCCACACATTTTCTATAGGATTGAGGTCAGGACTTTGTGATGGCCACTCCAATACCTTGACTTTGTTGTCCTTAAGCCATTTTGCCACAACTTTGGAAGTATGCTTGGGGTCATTGTCCATTTGGAAGACCCATTTGCAACCAAGCTTTAACTTCCTGACTGATGTCTTGAGATGTTGCTTCAATATATCCACATAATTTTCCTTCCTCATGAAGCCATCTATTTTGTGAAGTTGACCAGTCCCTCCTGCAGCAAAGCACCCCCACAGCATGATGCTGCCTCCCCCGTGCTTCACGGTTGGGATGGTGTTCTTCGGCTTGCAAGCAACCCCCTTTTTCCTCCAAACATAACAATGGTCGTTATGGCCAAACAGTTCTATTTTTGTTTCATCAGACCAGAGGACATTTAATAAAACAAATATATAAATCAAAATAAAAAAAGAAACCCGCACACTGCTCTTGCTAGTATCACTTATAATCTTATAGAGAATCAAAAACAAAAAAACAAACAAGCAATACATCCTCATGAGTAGCTTAGCTATAGCTAGCTAGGTCAACCAATACATCATAATGAGTAGCTTAGCTATAGCTGGCTAGGTCAACCAATACATCATCATGAGTAGCTTAGCTATAGCTAGCTAGGTCAACCAATACATCATCATGAGTAGCTTAGCTATAGCTAGCTAGGTCAACCAATACATCATCATGAGTAGCTTAGCTATAGCTAGCTAGGTCAACCAATACATCATCATGAGTAGCTTAGCTATAGCTAGCTAGGTCAACCAATACATCATCATGAGTAGCTTAGCTGTAGCTAGCTAGGTCAACCAATACATCATCATGACTAGCTTAGCTGTAGCTAGCTAGGTCAACCAATACATCATCATGAGTAGCTTAGCTGTAGCTAGCTAGGTCAACCAATACATCATCATGAGTAGCTTAGCTATAGCTGGCTAGGTCAACCAATACAGCATCATAAGTAGCTTAGCTATAGCTAGCTAGGTCAACCAATACATCATCATGAGTAGCTTAGCTATATCTAGCTAGGTCAACCAATGGAGGCCATGTCTTTGAGTGCATGCATCCTCCAAAGATGGAGAGGGTGGTCAGGTTGATGAAAATGGAGTCGTGTAGTCACTGGAATTCTCCTCCTTCACAATGTAATGCACCCACTTGGGTGATGCCTCAGCAGCGCCAGAAAGCTCACAGAACACAGTTCAGAGTAGTAGCCAGTCATCCTTTGCCTCAGCACTGCATTCCTCTACTGAATCTCTCCTCTCAGGATTCAGGTGACTCTTCAATTGATACATGCTCAGGCCTACGGTACACTCAAGTTTACTCCAAGTACGTTGTTCCAATTGCTAGCTACTTAGCTAGCTAATGTTAGCCCAAAACAATAACACGAAAGGCAACTGGGTGGGGCTACAGATGATCCTTTCCAGTTCATATGAAGTCGTAACTGATGGTGTATTCAAGACAACAGGGAACTCTGGAGAAAAAAAACGTGCTCCGACCGGGGAAAATAGTTTTGAATGGTTATCCAACTCAGAAACTCGAGCTCCGACCTGAAAATCACTGACGTCACAACTTTTCCCAATCTGAGCTCGTTTTGTTTCCGAATTCCTTGAACACACCAAAATAAGTACATTTCGGCCATGTCATACAGATGTAGGATCTTAATTTGATCACTATTTTGTTGCTGAAAATTTTTCTGCAAAGCAGGAAATGCAAACTTGCAGTGTATTTGAGTTTTAAAAAGGCTTCCAAAGTTTATAAATTCCACTTTGAAATTTCTGATTTAATTTGCCCTAATGAAGAATGTATCATACCCTACAAAACTGTCCATTAATTATAATCCACATAATAATTCACATATCCTGTTACTGCAGGATTATTTTCCTGCTGTAGCAAACTAGCTAAAATGTAGATCCTACATCTGTACTGCATACATTTTACTAAACAGTACATGCTAAATAGTACCTAGTACGATTAGTACAAAGTATGCAGTTTAAGTAAGTAGTAGGCAAGCCAGATTTCGGACACAGACAGTGTTTCACCATAACAAAGCCCCTCAATATAATTTAAATGACCCACAATATGAATAAAAATTGTTATGAAATCACAGATACAATATAAACCATGTTCTCAATTAATATCATAAATAGAATATAAAAAAACCCATGTCAAAAATAATGTTCATAGAAAAATAAATGAATGAGCCAACTAGCCAAATGGCTATTGAATCTGACACTAAAACGGATTCATAGACAAAAACCCGCACACACATTTCATATTGAATCCCCATACCTGGATCACAGCGCAAAAGGAAATGGGACATCAGGGCATCAGGGCTGGACGTCATACAGGCTATACATATGCTGTGTCTTCTCTGTCAGAAGAGGAAAACGAAACTGAACCAACGGTAGCTAGCCACTAACGAGGCACTAACGTTAGCCTGCTAGCTAGCTATGTTATGTTCCCCTGCAAGAAACCAAAAGTTGTCGATCAAACAAAAGGGGAAACTAACAAAGAGTCACCAACAACAACCAAAACTAAATCAAATCAAATCAAATTTGATTTGTCACACGCGCCGAATACAACAGGTGTAGACCTTACCGTGAAATGCTTACTTACAAGCCCTTAACAATGCAGTTCAAGAAATAGAGTTCAGAAAAGATTTACTAAATAAACGAAATAGTACAAAATGTAATACAAAGTAACACAATAAAATAACAATAACAAGGCTATATACAGGGGGTACCGGTACCCATTCATTGTGTGGGGGTACAGGTTAGTCGAGGTAATTTGTACACATAGGTAGGGTAAAGTGACTATGCATGTGGGGGTCAATGTAAATAGTCTGGGTGCCCATTAATTGTTCAGCAGTCTCATGTCTTGGGGGTAGAAGTTGTTAAGGAGCCTTTTGGACCTAGACTTGGCGCTCCGGTACCGCTTGCCGTGCGGTAGCAGAGAGAACAGTCTGTGAGTTGGGTGACAGGAGTCTTTGACAATTTTTTGGGCCTTCCTCTGACACCGCCTGGTATATAGGTCCTGAATGGCAGGAAGCTTGCCCCCAGTGATGTACTGGGCCGTACGCATTACCCTCTGTAGCGCCTTACGGTCAAATGCCGAGCAGATGCCACACCAGGCGGTGATGCAACCGGTCAGGATGCTCTCGATGGTGCAGCTGTATAACTTTTTGAGGATCTGGGGATGCATGCCAAATCTTTTCAGTCTCCTGAGGGGGAAAAGGTTTTGTCGTGCCCTCTTCACGACTGTCTTGGTGTGTTTGGACCATGATAGTTTGTTGGTGATGTGGACACCAAGGAACTTGAAACTCTCGACCCGCTCCACTACAGACCCGTTGATGTTAATGGGGGCATGTTCGGCCCTCCTTTTCCTAGAGTCCACGATCAGCTCCTTTGTCTTGCTCACATTGAGGAAGAGGTTGTTGTCCTGGCACCACACTGCCAGGTTTCTGACCTCCTCCCTATAGGCTGTCTCATCGTTGTCGGTGATCAGGCCTACCACTGTTGTGTCGTCAGCATACTTAATGATGGTGTTGGAGTCGTGCTTGGCCACGCAGTCGTGGGTGAACAGGGAATACAGGAGGGGACTAAGCACGCACCCCTGAGGGGCCCCAGTGTTAAGGATCAGAGTGGCGGATGTGTTGTTACCTACCCTTGCCACCTGTACTGCATCATCTGTGGATCTGTTGGGGCGGTATGCGAATTGGAGTGGGTCTAGGGTTTCCGGGATGATGGTGTTGATATGAGTCATGACCAGCCTTTCAAAGCACTTCATGGCTACCGACGTGAGTGCTACAGTGTGGTAGTCATTTAGGCAGGTTACCTTCGCCTTCTTGGGCACAGAGACTATGGTGCTGCTTGAAACATGTAGGTATCACAGACTCGGTCAGGGAGAGGTTCACCCTTTAGCCACACACACACACACACACACACACCAGAGCTGTTGAACCAAAAGATAATGAGGTGACATATTTAGCGTTTTACCATTATCCCGACATTTGCCACTGCCAAACCTTTGTTTGGTTAGTAGGCTAGTGACAGCTCAAACCAGTGTTTGGTTAATAGGCTAGTGACAACTCAAACCAGTGTTTGGTTAATAGGCTAGTGACAACTCAAACCATTGTTTGGTTTATAGGCTAGTGACAACTCAAACCTTTGTTTGGTTTATACAGTGGGGAAAAAAAGTATTTAGTCAGCCACCAATTGTGCAAGTTCTCCCACTTGAAAAGATGAGAGAGGCCTGTAATTTTCATCATAGGTACACGTCAACTATGACAGACAAAATGAGGAAAAAAATTCCAGAAAATCACATTGTAGGATTTTTTATGAATTTATTTGCAAATTATGGTGGAAAATAAGTATTTGGTCAATAACAAAAGTTTCTCAATACTTTGTTATATACCCTTTGTTGGCAATGACACAGGTCAAACGTTTTCTGTAAGTCTTCACAAGGTTTTCACACACTGTTGCTGTTATTTTGGCCCATTCCTCTAGAGCAGTGATGTTTTGGGGCTGTCACTGGGCAACACGGACTTTCAACTCCCTCCAAAGATTTTCTATGGGGTTGAGATCTGGAGACTGGCTAAGCCACTCCAGGACCTTGAAATGTTTCTTACGAAGCCACTCCTTCGTTGCCCAGGCGGTGTGTTTGGGATCATTGTCATGCTGAAAGACCCAGCCACGTTTCATCTTCAATGCCCTTGCTGATGGAAGGAGGTTTTCACTCAAAATCTCACGATACATGGCCCCATTCATTCTTTCCTTTACACGGATCAGTCATCCTGGTCCCTTTGCAGAAAAACAGCCCCAAAGCATGATGTTTCCACCCCCATGCTTCACAGTAGGTATGGTGTTCTTTGGATGCAACTCAGCATTCTTTGTCCTCCAAACACGACGAGTTGAGTTTTTACCAAAAAGTTCTGTTTTGGTTTCATCTGACCATATGACATTCTCCCAATCCTCTTCTGGATCATCCAAATGCACTCTAGCAAACTTCAGACGGGCCTGGACATGTACTGGCTTAAGCAGGGGGACACGTCTGGCACTGCAGGATTTGAGTCCCTGGCGGCGTAGTGTGTTACTGATGGTAGGCTTTGTTACTTTGGTCCCAGCTCTCTGCAGGTCATTCACTAGGTCCCCCCGTGTGGTTCTGGGATTTTTGCTCACCGTTCTTGTGATCATTTTGACCCCACGGGGTGAGATCTTGCATGGAGCCCCAGATCGAGGGAGATTATCAGTGGTCTTGTATGTCTTCCATTTCCTAATAATTGCTCCCACAGTTGATTTCTTCAAACCAAGCTGCTTGTTTGGTTTATAGGCTAGTGACAACTCAAAAGTCACACCATCCATGATTTTGGATTTAATTGAAATACACAACTATGATATGAAAAAACACATTTTAAATCTGCAAAGTCACAAATCTGACAAAGATTCCTCTGAATCTAAACATTGTCCTTAAAGGCTTTTCTGTTCTTTTCCAAGTTGCAAATCCACTCACCTCTTTGAATTTGCAAGAGTGGTTCTACAGCTGAGTTTGTCCTCAGATCTGAAGTCAGTGATGAAGTCTGTCTCTCCCTCCTCTATATCTGTTTTTCTCTACAACCAGGGATGGTCTTTTATACAGAACAGCTGAGTTTCTGACTACGACAAACTTTCCGGAAAACATTCCTAAAGCTAGAGTCACATTTTACACTATTGGGAATTAGCCTATATTGATAGAGCTAAAGTAAAATGTTTCTTACAGAATAAATATGGAAAGTATATGCATAACCATGGTAGCAATCAAAAAGGGAACAGTTGGAGATTATGGGAAAATGATTAGACTAAAGGTGAGGACAACACAGTTAAGACTGATTACAAACATTACACTGTTGATTTTATATGCATTTTACATTTACTGTTTTTCGCTGTGTTTTTTGATAGCAAAATCTGAAAATACTCTGCATACATTCAGAAAAGTTTTTGTGAAAAAAAGTTTCCCTTAGCTGTAGGGCATTTGACCAATTCTGCTGTAATTATACCAGACCAGACAATGCTTGGACACCAAGTTAAGTTGTAGTGACCTGGTTTGACTTTCTGGTTCATAAAAGTTTTACAACCCAAATTATCATATGAAAACACTGGGGTCCGAAATGATTGACGCCCTTAATAAAGATTAGCAATAATAACTTTGTAAAATAAATCATTTTAATACTGATCTATATTATTTTACATTGATACAATTGCTCAGAGAAAGAGATTTTGTTGAACAGGTCATATGTTTGTCTCTCAAAGGATAGGGGTCAAAATGATTGACACCCCTAAAGATTCCTATAAATGAAGTAGTCAAAAGGTTAGTATTTGGTCCTATATTCCCACCACACAATGAGACTACATCAAGCGCGTGACCCTACAAACTTGTTGGACGCATTTGCAGTTAGTTTTAGTTGTGTTTCAAATTATTTTGTGCCCAATAGAAATGAATGGTAAATAATGTATTGTGTAATTTTGTAGTCACTTTTATTGTAAATAAGAATAGAATATGTTTCTAAACACTTCTACATTAATGTGGATGCTACCATGATTACGGATAATCCTGAATGAATCATGAATAATGATGAGTGAGAAAGTTACATAAGGGTCAAAGATCATACCCCCAAGACATGCTAATCTCCCCTGTTATTGGCAATGGTTAATACCACTTACAATTATGTGAAGATGTTTCACACAACTAAAGAGCCATGTACAAAAAAAACCCAGATAACTGACGTTAAACTAGGACAAAGTTCACTAGTTGGTGTTATCACTAATAATGTTGCTGTTTCTCATGGAGAATAATTTCACGTTATTGACCACTGCACAACAACACTGTCTTTAATATGCCATTTAGCAGACGCTTTTATCCAAAGCGACTTACAGTCATGTGTGCATACATTTTTACGTATGGGTGGTCCCGGGGATCGAACCCACTACCCTGGCGTTACAAGCGCCATGCTCTACCAATTGAGCTACAGAGGACTCTGTAAAAGGAGTGGGGTATTTCTTCGGAACAGGAACGTAGGATGCTTCAATAGTATGTGTATTAGTCAACTATATTCTGGGTCGTAAACATTTACATTGTATTGACAGTTCTGTGAAACAGAAACTATTAGTAGCTTAGAAGAAACGGTAGACACTTGTGGGTTGGCTAAGGAGTGGCGTCTCTGAGGGGTCTTTGGCCTGGTTTGCTAACTACCTCTCTCAAAGAGTTCATTGTGTAAAGTCAGAACATCTGGTGTCTCAACCACTGCTTGTCACCAAGGGAGTACCCCAAGGCTTGATCCTAGGCCCCACGCTCTGCTCAATTTACATCAACAACATAGCTCAGGCAGTAGGAAGCTCTCTCATCTATGCATATGCAGATGATAGTCTTGTACTCAGCTTGCCCCTTCACGGATTTTGTGTTAAACGCTCTACAACAAAGCTTTCTTAGTGTCCAACAAGCTTTCTCTATCCTTAACCTTGTTTTGTGTGTGGCGGGTGGGGGGGGTTTAACTATACTTGAGGGGACAAGAAGTCCCCACAAGAATAGTAAACTAATAAAAATTAGACCAACTGGGGTCATTTTGTTAGTCCCCACAAGTTCAAATGCTATTTCTAAGGGGTTTAGGGTTAAGGTTAGAATTAGTGTTAGAATTAGGTTTAGGAGCTAGGGTTAGTTTTTCAGGTTAAGGTACGGGTTACAGAAAATAGGGTTTTGAATGGGACTGAATTGTTTGTCCACACAAGGTTAGTTGTACAAGACTCTCTCTCTGTGTGTGTGTGTGTGTGTGTGTGTGTGTGTGTGTGTGTGTGTGTGTGTGTGTGTGGAGAGAGCCTGGGTTTGGTTATTACAGAATGCATTGGCATGTAGGTCACAAGCAAATTACATATTGGATCAAAACTTTCCATATGACTTCTCTTCAACAGTAAAAAAAAAAAAAAAAAGCATACTTGCAGGTCAACATTTTGGGTATGATCTCGTCTCTCAGAACTGCAAACAAAACAACAACATAAGAACGGGGGTGGAGGCAAAAGGGGAGAGATGGAGAGATCATGGAGATGTTGTAGAAACTCCCTGTTCTGGGTAAACAACAACAGCTCCTTAAACACACCCACAGACACACTCTTGACCTGAGAGGGAAGAGACGGGAAAGTGGGAGAGATGGACAGAAAGATAATGTTGAGTGATGGTGTAAAACTCCCTGCCATTCCGGGTGCTACATCACTCACCTGGTCTTGTGCTCTCCAGTTAGATCCAGACTAGCCCAAGAATGTACTGTTGTAGCAATCTCGGTTGGACAGACGCTGGGAGACGGGAAGCAAGTACAGGGGGATGATTAAATGAATAAAAGACATGGACAGCGTCTGGACAGGGGAAACTAAACATGAGGGGAGGTAATTAAGTCCAGGTGAGTCCAATGAAGCGCTGATGTGTGTAATGATGGTGACAGGTGTGCGTAATGATGGGCAGCCTGGCGCCCTCGAGGGCCAGGGAGGGGGAGCGGGAGCAGGCGTGACAGTACCCCCCTCTAGGGACGCCACCTGGCATCCCACCTGGGCGAGCCTGACGGGCCGGCCGAGGCATGAGAGACCCACGAGCCGGCCGAGGAGTGGGAATCTGTCGAGCCTAATGGGCCGGCCGAGGCGTGGAATCCTGACGAGCCGGCGGAGGTGTGACGTGGAATGGGAGCCTGCCGAGCCAACCGAGGCAACAAAACCTCTCGAGGCAGCTAAGGCATGGAAGCCTGACGAGCCAGCTGAGGCATCCCCGGTTCCTTCGGCAGTGGCACCCAGACCCGACGTCACCAACCCAAACAAAAAACTTCCCTGATGCTTCTGATAATGGTGTAAGCATTCTGTAAGGACAGACGCTGGGAGACGAGAAGCAAGTACAGGGAGTGAACATTTAATATATACAGACATGAACCAAAACACAGACAACATATCATACAAAATGGATGACACAGTACACAATTTGATGCCGTGGTACACAATTTGATGACGTAGTATATAAAAAACAGGGACCACTTTTGGCTTGTGAGCACCGCTTTTAAAACTACTGGCTTAAAATATACAAAAGATTGAGAGTGCATCTTTAAGACATCATCTCAAATCTAGGTTTTGCCTTTATATTTCGAGAAAATTAACAAGGACAATTTTTTCACTTCTCCCATTGACATACCCCAAACACCTGTCTGGTCTGTAGAGTCTGCTTTGTGAGGCGTTCACGGAAATATTAGCCTTTTGAGCATCTGGGTTTGCAAACTCTGTGGTTTTACTTTCTCAATAGTGTTTTCGGGGCAGATCTGCTCAAGGGACAGAATACATTTGAATGGCTTTTGACAGGTTGGGAGGAGCTAACTTTTTTCAACAGAAGTGCTGGAGGCTGGAGCACAGAGCAGAATGTGCAGTTAGCTATCTAGAACCCCTTCCCAATGAGCACAAACACAAATATGTATTTTCATAGTCAGATGAAGAGCGTTCTTTGGGGGGTGTTCCATGTCTCCGTCAGGGCCAAAAGGTCAAGGGACTACAGGGCAGCATAGGCTGAGATGAACTCATTGTTCTTGACCGCGGATCGGCAGTTCCCAGCACTGCCAGAGACCCGGAATTCCACATGGGTTTTGCACGCAGGGTACAATAAATTAGAAGGGTTGCAGCCAAGGGGTGGGGAGCGTCTGTAAAGCCTACAGGGAGAGGAGCAGCCAAGGGGTGGGGAGCGTCTGTAAAGCCTACAGGGAGAGGAGCAGCCAAGGGGTGGGGAGCGTCTGTAAAGCCTACAGGGAGAGGAGCCAACAGAAAACACACACATAGTTGCGTATTAGGGTTTTACAGTGGGGAAAAAAAGTATTTAGTCAGCCACCAATTGTGCAAGTTCTCCCACTTAAAAAGATGAGAGGCCTGTAATTTTCATCATATGTACATGTCAACTATGATAGACAAAATGAGAAAAGAAAATCCAGAAAATCACATTGTAGGATTTTTAATGAATTTATTTGCAAATTATGGTGGAAAATAAGTATTTGGTCAATAACAAAAGTTTCTCAATACTTTGTTATATACCCTTTGTTGGCAATGACACAGGTCAAACGTTTTCTGTAAGTCTTCACAAGGTTTTCACACAATGTTGCTGGTATTTTGGCCCATTCCTCCATGCAGATCTCCTCTAGAGCAGTGATGTTTTGGGGCTGTCGCTGGGCAACACAGACTTTCAACTCCCTCCAAAGATTTTCTATGGGGTTGAGATCTGGAGACTGGCTAGGCCACTCCAGGACCTTGAAATGCTTCTTACGAAGCCACTCCTTCGTTGCCCGGGCGGTGTGTTTGGGATCATTGTCATGCTGAAAGACCCAACCACGTTTCATCTTCAATGCCCTTGCTGATGGAAGGAGGTTTTCACTCAAAATCTCACGATACATGGCCCCATTCATTCTTTCCTTTACACGGATCAGTCGTCCTGGTCCCTTTGCAGAAAAACAGCCCCAAAGCATGATGTTTCCACCCCCATGCTTCACAGTAGGTATGGTGTTGTTTGGATGCAACTCAGCATTCTTTGTCCTCCAAACACGACGAGTTGAGTTTTTACCATATGACATTCTCCCATTCCTCTTCTGGATCATCCAAATGCACTCTAGCAAACTTCAGACGGGCCTGGACATGTACTGGCTTAAGCAGGGGGACACGTCTGGCACTGCAGGATTTGAGTCCCTGGCGGCGTAGTGTGTTACTGATGGTAGGCTTTGTTACTTTAGTCCCAGCTCTCTGCAGGTAATTCACTAGGTCCCCCCGTGTGGTTCTGGGATTTTTGCTCACCGTTCTTGTGATCATTTTGACCCCATGGGGTGAGATCTTGTGTGGAGCCCCAGATCGAGGGAGATTATCAGTGGTCTTGTATGTCTTCCATTTCCTAATAATTGCTCCCACAGTTGATTTCTCAAACCAAGCTGCTTACCTATTGCAGATTCAGTCTTCCCAGCCTGGTGCAGGTCTACAATTTTGTTTCTGGTGTCCTTTGACAGCTCTTTGGTCTTGGCCATAGTGGAGTTTGGAGTGTGACTGTTTGAGGTTGTGGACAGGTGTCTTTTATACTGATAACAAGTTCAAACAGGTGCCATTAATACAGGTAACGAGTGGAGGACAGAGGAGCCTCTTAAAGAAGAAGTTACAGGTCTGTGAGAGCCAGAAATCTTGCTTGTTTGTAGGTGACCAAATACTTATTTTCCACCATAATTTGCAAATAAATTCATTAAAAATCCTACAACGTGATTTTCTGGATTATTTTTCCTCCAATTTGTCTGTCATAGTTGACGTGTACCTATGATGAAAATTACAGGCCTCTTCATCTTTTTAAGTGGGATAACTTGCACAATTGGTGGCTGACTAAATACTTTTTTTCCCCACTGTAGTTGCCCAAGCTACAAAAGAGCAAAAATGAGATCATCAGAAAATAAATAGGTAAGATACTCAAGTGAGAGAGAGCCTTCCTCTGTTTCCTTCATTGATGCCTTCAGTCAATGGTGACACCTGTCAATTATTTTAGAAGGCAGGATAATGATGATGATTTAAATGATTTCGATGTCCAGATTCGTCTACACTTGTAGGGTTGCCAGGCACAATGTGTCTGACTATCAGATCACTATGCATCTTTTAATGGTCTAGACCTGTCTAAATATGTGGGCAGGATCAGGATGTTAGAACCAGGTATAAACAGGGTTTATGATAGCTGGTTAGCCTAACTTACCTACCTAGCTAACATGGGCCAGTAGGTTAAGATATGTACATGTACATGATTCACATCAAGGCTATTATATTCTATTACATTCTATTGTTATTGGCCAGAGATTCCAAAGAGTTTGAACTCTGGAGAATAAAACCCAGAAGTTTGCTGTAACCTGAAGGTTGTTTGTTATATAATTATATTACCTCAGGTGGGTTTGTTTATTGGAGATTCTTGTCACAGGATGCATAAATAAAACCTAAAATCGGGATCTTAGGTTATATGTTATATATCAATTAATATGTTAACATTTTGTTCGAAATACAAAGGAGGCTGTCCTGGAGTACCTGAAGGAGAACGCCCTCCCAGAGACCACCAGAGAACCGTCCTGTGGGGACCGTTACTCTAAACTGGACTCAAACTGCTGCCTCAAGGAGGTCTCGAAGGGAAGACTGGTGGTGACGGTGGTCAGAGCCTGGGGACTGTGGGGAGACTACCAATGGATAGCGGGAGACACTGAAGCGTAAGTTATGTTACTGCACAATTTCAGTCCTCTGCAAGGTGTAGTGGAGGGTAAACACATGTAAACTGTTCAGTCCTCTGCAGAGGTGTAGTGGAGGGTAAACACATGTAAACTGTTCAGTCCTCTGCAGAGGTGTAGTGGAGGGTAAACACATGTAAACTGTTCAGTCCTCTGCAGAGGTATAGTGGTGGGTAAACACATGTAAACTGTTCAGTCCTCTGCAGAGGTGTAGTGGAGGGTAAACACATGTAAACTGTTCAGTCCTCTGCAGAGGTGTAGTGGAGGGTAAACATATGTAAACTGTTCAGTCCTCTGCAAGGTGTAGTGGAGGGTAAACACATGTAAACTGTTCAGTCCTCTGCAGAGGTGTAGTGGAGGGTAAACACATGTAAACTGTTCAGTCCTCTGCAGAGGTGTAGTGGAGGGTAAACACATGTAAACTGAGGAGCCTCTTAAAGAAGAAGTTACAGGTCTGTGAGAGCCAGAAATATTGCTTGTTTGTAGGTGACCAAATACTTATTTTCCCCACAGTATGAATGTATATATATATATATATATAAACATGGGGGATTGGAAGTGATGCAGACAATTACATTGATGGAAGTTAGAATCTATCTGCAATATTAAAGCTGATCTACCCCCTATAAAAGTTTTTTTTTAAAGACATGATCAGTCTATAATTTTAATGGTAGGTTTATTTGAACAGTGAGAGACAGAATAACAACAAAAATCCAGAAAAACGCATGTCAAAAATGTTATAAATTGATTTGCATTTTAATGAGGGAAATAAGTATTTGTCCACTCTGCAAAACATGACTTAGTACTTGGTGGCAAAACCCTTGTTCGCAATCACAGAGGTCAGACGTTTCTTGTAGTTGGCCACCAGGTTTGCACACAACTCCGGAGGGATTTTGTTCCACTCCTCTTTGCAGATCTTCTCCAAGTCATTAAGGTTTCGAGGCTGATGTTTGGCAACTCGAACCTTCAGCTCCCTCCACAGATTTTCTATGGGATTAAGGTCTGGAGACTGGCTAGGCCACTCCAGGACCTTAATGTGCTTCTTCTTGAGCCACTCTTTTGTTGCCTTGGCAGTGTGTTTTGGGTCATTGTCATGCTGGAATACCCATCCACAACCCATTTTCAATGCCCTGGCTGAGGGAAGGAGGTTCTCACCCAAGATTTGACGGTACATGACCCCGTCCATCGTCCCTTTGATGCAGTGAAGTTGTCCTGTCCCCTTAGCAGAAAAACAGCCCCAAAGCATAATGTTTCCACCTCCATGTTTGACGGTGGGGATGGTGTTCTTGGGGTCATAGGCAGCATTCCTCCTCCTCCAAACACAGCGAGTTGAGTTGATGCCAAAAAGGTCGATTTTGGTCTCATCTGACCACAACACTTTCAACCAGTTCTCCTCTGAATCATTCAGATGTTAATTGGCAAACTTCAGACGGCCCTGTATATGTGCTTTCTTGAGCAGGGGGACCTTGCGGGCGCTGCAGGATTTCAGTCCTTCACGGCGTAGTGTGTTACCAATTGTTTTCTTGGTGAATATGGTCCCAGCTGCCTTGAGATCATTGACAAGATCATCCCGTGTAGTTCTGGGCTGATTCCTCACCGTTCTCATGATCATTGCAACTCCACGAGGTGAGATCTTGCATGGAGCCCCAGGCCGAGGGAGATTGACAGTTCTTTTGTGTTTCTTCCATTTGCGAACAATAGCACCAACTGTTGTCACCTTCTCACCAAGCTGCTTGGCGATGATCTTGTAGCCCATTCCAGCCTTGTGTAGGTCTACAATCTTGTCCCTGACATCCTTGGAGAGCTCTTTGGTCTTGGCCATGGTGGAGAGTTTGGAATCTGATTGATTGATTGCTTCTGTGGACAGGTGTCTTTTATACAGGTAACAAACTGAGATTAGGAGCACTCCCTTTAAGAGTGTGCTCCTAATCTCAGCTCATTACGTGTATAAAAGACACCTGGAAGCCAGAAATCTTTCTGATTGAGAGGGGGTCAAATACTTATTACCCTCATTAAAATGCAAAACAATTTATAACATTTTTGACATGTGTTTTTCTGGATTTTTGTTGTTGTTATTCTCTCTCTCACTGTTCAAATAAACCTACCATTAAAATTATAGACTGATCATTTCTTTGTCAGTGGGCAAACGTACAAAATCAGCAGGGGATCAAATACTTTTTTCCCTCACTGTATGAATTGGATTTGTAACATATCATACAAAATGGATAACGTAGTACACAATTTGATGACGTAGTATTTAATTTGATGACGTAGTACACAAAAAACACTTTCGGCTCGTGAGCGCCACTACTTGCTGAAATTATACAAAAGATTGAGAGTGCATTTTTAAGACATTGTCTCAAATCTAGGTTTTGCCTTTAGAGTTCGAGAAAATTAACAACTTAGGGACAATTTTTTTCACTTCTCCCATTGACAAACCCCAAACACCTGTCTGGTCTGTAGAGTCTGCTTTGTGAGGCGTTCACGGAAGTATGAGCCTGTTGAGCATCTGGGTTTGAAAACTCTGTTGTTTTACTTTCTCAATAGTGTTTTCGGGGCAGATCTCCTCAAGGGACAGAATTCATTTGAATGGCTTTTGAAAGGTTGGGAGGAGCTAACTTTTTTCAATAGAAGTGATGGAGGCTGGAGCACAGAGCAGAATGTGCAGTTAGCTATATAGAACCCCTTCCCAATCAGCACAAACAAAAATATGTATTTTCAATGTCTTTTGCTCACGTCTGGGGGGGCTGAGGAGATGGTTGGGAAACCGTCCTAGGACATACAGATTATAAGGTAAGATCGCCCTCTTCTGGCACGCCATAGTATTTGAATGTT
Source organism: Coregonus clupeaformis (assembly GCF_020615455.1). Classification (NCBI taxonomy): domain Eukaryota; kingdom Metazoa; phylum Chordata; class Actinopteri; order Salmoniformes; family Salmonidae; genus Coregonus; species Coregonus clupeaformis. The sequence goes on along the minus strand of NC_059229.1, from coordinate 2,016,305 downwards.
TCCATTTGTTTCCAACTTTCTGTTTCTCCACCTGAAGGTATTTTTGTATTATTATTATTATTATTATTATTATTATTATATATATTTTAGCCCCTTTTTCTCCCCAATTGCGATCTTGTGTCATCGCTGCAACTCCCCAACAGGCTCAGGAGAGGCAAAGGTCGAGTCATGCGTCCTCTGAAACATGACCCGCCAAACCGCGCACCTTAACACCCGCCCGCTTAACCCGGAAGTCAGCCGTACGTATGTGTCGGAGGAAACACCGTTCAACTGACGATTCAAGTCAGCCTGCAGGTGCCCTCCTCCCAACAGCCATTCAGGTGCCCGGCCCGCCACAAGGAGTCGCTAGAGCGCGATGAGCCAAGTAAAGCCACTCCCGGCCAAACCCTCCCCTAACTGGACGACGCTGGGTCAATTGTGCACCGCACGACTGGTTGTGACACAGCCTGGGATCGAACCCGGGTCTGTAGTGATGCCTCAATGCAATGCGATGCAGTGCCTTAGACCGCTGCGCCACTTGGTAGGCCCTAAAAGTTGCTCATAAGTTTGGATGTAACCACTGTGAAAATGTAAGATAAATAGCAAACTATACTAATCTTGATGCTCAAACAAGCGTAATAGCTACCCTCCTGTAGGTTTTTGCTCCAACCCCAGGTGTTACTACCCTGATTAATTTGATCAACCTGCTAATTATTAGAATCAGGTGCGCTAGATTAGGGTTGGAGCAAAAACCTACAGGACGGTAGCTCTCCAGGAACAGGGTTGGAGTTAAAACCTCCAGGACGGTAGCTCTCCAGGAACAGGGTTGGAGTATAAACCTCCAGGACGGTAGCTCTCCAGGAACAGGGTTGGAGTTAAAACCTACAGGACGATAGCTCTCCAGGAACAGGGTTGGAGTATAAACCTCCAGGATGGTAGCTCTCCAGGAACAGGGTTGGAGTTAAAACCTCCAGGACGGTAGCTCTCCAGGAACAGGGTTGGAGTATAAACCTTCAGGACGGTAGCTCTCCAGGAACAGGGTTGGAGTTAAAACCTCCAGGACGGTAGCTCTCCAGGAACAGGGTTGGAGTTAAAACCTCCAGGACGGTAGCTCTCCAGGAACAGGGTTGGAGTTAAAACCTACAGGACGGTAGCTCTCCAGGAACAGGGTTGGAGTTAAAACCTACAGGACGGTAGCTCTCCAGGAACAGGGTTGGAGTTAAAACCTACAGGACGGTAGCTCTCCAGGAACAGGGTTGGAGTTAAAACCTGCAGGACGGTAGCTCTCCAGGAACAGGGTTGGAGTTAAAACCTACAGGACGGTAGCTCTCCAGGAACAGGGTTGGAGTTAAAACCTCCAGGACGGTAGCTCTCCAGGAACAGGGTTGGAGTTAAAACCTACAGGACGGTAGCTCTCCAGGAACAGGGTTGGGGTATAAACCTCCAGGACGGTAGCTCTCCAGGAACAGGGTTGGAGTTAAAACCTCCAGTACGGTAGCTCTCCAGGAACAGGGTTGGGGTATAAACCTCCAGGACGGTAGCTCTCCAGGAACAGGGTTGGAGTTAAAACCTCCAGGACGGTAGCTCTCCAGGAACAGGGTTGGAGTTAAAACCTCCAGGATGGTAGCTCTCCAGGAACAGGGTTGGAGTTAAAACCTCCAGGACGGTAGCTCTCCAGGAACAGGGTTGGAGTTAAAACCTACAGGACGGTAGCTCTCCAGGAACAGGGTTGGAGTTAAAACCTCCAGGACGGTAGCTCTCCAGGAACAGGGTTGGAGTTAAAACCTCCAGGACGGTAGCTCTCCAGGAACAGGGTTGGAGTTAAAACCTCCAGGACGGTAGCTCTCCAGGAACAGGGTTGGAGTTAAAACCTCCAGGACGGTAGCTCTCCAGGAACAGGGTTGGAGTTAAAACCTCCAGGACGGTAGCTCTCCAGGAACAGGGTTGGAGTTAAAACCTACAGGACGGTAGCTCTCCAGGAACAAGGTTGGAGTTAAAACCTACAGGACGGTAGCTCTCCAGGAACAGGGTTGGAGTTAAAACCTACAGGACGGTAGCTCTCCAGGAACAGGGTTGGAGTTAAAACCTCCAGGACGGTAGCTCTCCAGCAACAGGGTTGGAGTTAAAACCTCCAGGACGGTAGCTCTCCAGGAACAGGGTTGGAGTATAAACCTCCAGGACGGTAGCTCTCCAGGAACAGGGTTGGAGTTAAAACCTACAGGACGGTAGCTCTCCAGGAACAGGGTTGGAGTTAAAACCTCCAGGACGGTAGCTCTCCAGGAACAGGGTTGGAGTTAAAACCTACAGGACGGTAGCTCTCCAGGAACAGGATTGGGGTATAAACCTCCAGGACGGTAGCTCTCCAGGAACAGGGTTGGAGTTAAAACCTCCAGGACGGTAGCTCTCCAGGAACAGGGTTGGGGTATAAACCTCCAGGACGGTAGCTCTCCAGGAACAGGGTTGGAGTTAAAACCTCCAGGACGGTAGCTCTCCAGGAACAGGGTTGGAGTATAAACCTCCAGGACGGTAGCTCTCCAGGAACAGGGTTGGAGTTAAAACCTCCAGGACGGTAGCTCTCCAGGAACAGGGTTGGAGTTAAAACCTCCAGGACGGTAGCTCTCCAGGAACAGGGTTGGAGTTAAAACCTACAGGACGGTAGCTCTCCAGGAACAGGATTGGGGTATAAACCTCCAGGACGGTAGCTCTCCAGGAACAGGGTTGGAGTTAAAACCTCCAGGACGGTAGCTCTCCAGGAACAGGGTTGGGGTATAAACCTCCAGGACGGTAGCTCTCCAGGAACAGGGTTGGGGTATAAACCTCCAGGACGGTAGCTCTCCAGGAACAGGGTTGGAGTTAAAACCTCCAGGACGGTAGCTCTCCAGGAACAGGGTTGGAGTTAAAACCTCCAGGACGGTAGCTCTCCAGGAACAGGGTTGGAGTTAAAACCTCCAGGACGGTAGCTCTCCAGGAACAGGGTTGGAGTTAAAACCTCCAGGACGGTAGCTCTCCAGGAACAGGGTTGGAGTTAAAACCTACAGGACGGTAGCTCTCCAGGAACAGGGTTGGAGTTAAAACCTACAGGACGGTAGCTCTCCAGGAACAGGGTTGGAGTTAAAACCTCTAGGACGGTAGCTCTCCAGGAACAGGGTTGGAGTTAAAACCTCCAGGACGGTAGCTCTCCAGGAACAGGGTTGGAGTTAAAACCTACAGGACGGTAGCTCTCCAGGAACAGGGTTGGAGTTAAAACCTACAGTACGGTAGCTCTCCAGGAACAGGGTTGGAGTTAAAACCTACAGGACGGTAGCTCTCCAGGAACAGGGTTGGAGTTAAAACCTACAGGACGGTAGCTCTCCAGGAACAGGGTTGGAGTTAAAACCTGCAGGACGGTAGCTCTCCAGGAACAGGGTTGGAGTTAAAACCTACAGGACGGTAGCTCTCCAGGAACAGGGTTGGAGTTAAAACCTCCAGGACGGTAGCTCTCCAGGAACAGGGTTGGAGTTAAAACCTCCAGGACGGTAGCTCTCCAGGAACAGGGTTGGAGTTAAAACCTACAGGACGGTAGCTCTCCAGGAACAGGGTTGGAGTTAAAACCTCCAGGACGGTAGCTCTCCAGGAACAGGGTTGGAGTTAAAACCTCCAGGACGGTAGCTCTCCAGGAACAGGGTTGGAGTTAAAACCTCCAGGACGGTAGCTCTCCAGGAACAGGGTTGGAGTTAAAACCTCCAGGACGGTAGCTCTCCAGGAACAGGGTTGGAGTTAAAACCTCCAGGACGGTAGCTCTCCAGGAACAGGGTTGGAGTTAAAACCTACAGGACGGTAGCTCTCCAGGAACAAGGTTGGAGTTAAAACCTACAGGACGGTAGCTCTCCAGGAACAGGGTTGGAGTTAAAACCTACAGGACGGTAGCTCTCCAGGAACAGGGTTGGAGTTAAAACCTCCAGGATGGTAGCTCTCCAGGAACAGGGTTGGAGTTAAAACCTCCAGGACGGTAGCTCTCCAGCAACAGGGTTGGAGTTAAAACCTCCAGGACGGTAGCTCTCCAGGAACAGGGTTGGAGTATAAACCTCCAGGACGGTAGCTCTCCAGGAACAGGGTTGGAGTTAAAACCTACAGGACGGTAGCTCTCCAGGAACAGGGTTGGAGTTAAAACCTACAGGACGGTAGCTCTCCAGGAACAGGGTTGGAGTTAAAACCTCCAGGACGGTAGCTCTCCAGGAACAGGGTTGGAGTTAAAACCTACAGGACGGTAGCTCTCCAGGAACAGGGTTGGAGTTAAAACCTCCAGGATGGTAGCTCTCCAGGAACAGGGTTGGAGTTAAAACCTCCAGGACGGTAGCTCTCCAGCAACAGGGTTGGAGTTAAAACCTCCAGGACGGTAGCTCTCCAGGAACAGGGTTGGAGTATAAACCTCCAGGACGGTAGCTCTCCAGGAACAGGGTTGGAGTTAAAACCTACAGGACGGTAGCTCTCCAGGAACAGGGTTGGAGTTAAAACCTCCAGGACGGTAGCTCTCCAGGAACAGGGTTGGAGTTAAAACCTACAGGACGGTAGCTCTCCAGGAACAGGATTGGGGTATAAACCTCCAGGACGGTAGCTCTCCAGGAACAGGGTTGGAGTTAAAACCTCCAGGACGGTAGCTCTCCAGGAACAGGGTTGGGGTATAAACCTCCAGGACGGTAGCTCTCCAGGAACAGGGTTGGGGTATAAACCTCCAGGACGGTAGCTCTCCAGGAACAGGGTTGGAGTTAAAACCTCCAGGACGGTAGCTCTCCAGGAACAGGGTTGGAGTTAAAACCTCCAGGACGGTAGCTCTCCAGGAACAGGGTTGGAGTTAAAACCTCCAGGACGGTAGCTCTCCAGGAACAGGGTTGGAGTTAAAACCTCCAGGACGGTAGCTCTCCAGGAACAGGGTTGGAGTTAAAACCTACAGGACGGTAGCTCTCCAGGAACAGGGTTGGAGTTAAAACCTACAGGACGGTAGCTCTCCAGGAACAGGGTTGGAGTTAAAACCTCTAGGACGGTAGCTCTCCAGGAACAGGGTTGGAGTTAAAACCTCCAGGACGGTAGCTCTCCAGGAACAGGGTTGGAGTTAAAACCTACAGGACGGTAGCTCTCCAGGAACAGGGTTGGAGTTAAAACCTACAGTACGGTAGCTCTCCAGGAACAGGGTTGGAGTTAAAACCTACAGGACGGTAGCTCTCCAGGAACAGGGTTGGAGTTAAAACCTACAGGACGGTAGCTCTCCAGGAACAGGGTTGGAGTATAAACCTCCAGGACGGTAGCTCTCCAGGAACAGGGTTGGAGTATAAACCTCCAGGACGGTAGCTCTCCAGGAACAGAGTTGGAGTTAAAACCTCCAGGACGGTAGCTCTCCAGGAACAGGGTTGGAGTATAAACCTCCAGGACGGTAGCTCTCCAGGAACAGGGTTGGAGTATAAACCTCCAGGACGGTAGCTCTCCAGGAACAGGGTTGGAGTTAAAACCTCCAGGACGGTAGCTCTCCAGGAACAGGGTTGGGCAGTCCTGCTCTATAGAGTGCACCACACTTATTCGGCTGACCCCATAGGAAAACCCTTTGAATAACCCTTTTTGGTTCCAGGTAGAACCCGTTTTGGTTCCAGGTAGAACTATTTTGTGTAAAGGGTTCTACATGGAACTCAAAATGGTTATACCTGGAACCAAAAAGAGTTATTCAAAGGGTTTTCCTATGGGGACAGCCAAAGAACCCTTTATGTTCTAGATGGCACCTTTGTTTCTAAGAGTGTACTTTATACACTATACAGAGAATAGGGTGCCATTTGGGACACAAGCAATATGATGTCACACAAGCAATATGATGTCACACAAGCAATATGATGTCACACAAGCAATTTGTGCCAATTGGAGTAGTCCCTCTTTTCCCAACCCTCTCCTAGCCTTCCCCCAGGTTTGTTAAACTGGCACATGTGATTCCATTAGTCAAAGGCTTGATGATTAGTTGACTAATTTAATGAGGTGTGCCAGTTTAGGGTTAAAACATAAATGTGAAACCTAGGGGAGGGGCCAAGGAGATGGTTGGGAAACCCTGTCCTAGGGGCTACAGATTATAACACGTGTCAAACTCATTCCACGAAGAGAACAAGGGAAGAGAGACGAGAGAGAAAAAGAGAGAGAGAAACAAGAAGACAGAATGACTATCGTATTGTGATAAAAGTTGTTTCAACCTTTTACACCAACATGTGTCTGCGGGTTTTCCCTCCTCCCTTGTACTTGATTGATGAATTAAGGTCACTAATTAGTAAGGAAATCCCCTCACCTGGTTGTCTAGGTCACTAATTAGTATAGAAATCCCCTCACCGGGTTGTCTAGGTCACTAATTAATTAGTAAGGAAATCCCCTCACCTGGTTGTCTAGGTCACTAATTAGTAAGGAAATCCCCTCACCTGGTTGTCTAGGTCACTAATTAGTATGAAAATCCCCTCACCTGGTTGTCTAGGTCACTAATTAGTATGGAAATCCCCTCACCTGGTTGTCTAGGTCACTAATTAGTATGGAAATCCCCTCACCTGGTTGTCTAGGTCACTAAGTAGTAAGGAAATCCCCTCACCTGGTTGTCTAGGTCACTAATTAATTAGTAAGGAAATCCCCTCACCTGGTTGTCTAGGTCACTAATTAGTAAGGAACTCCCCTCACCCGGTTGTCTAGGTCACTAATTAGTAAGGAACTCCCCTCCCCTGGTCTAGGTCTTAATTTAATAGAAATAACTCAAACCAGTATACAGTAGGACCTCCATGGAATGAGTTTGATCGCCCTCTTGTGGCACACCATAGTATTTTAATCTTTCCATTTTGTTTCCAACTTCCTGTTTCTCCACCTGCTACAGGTACGCTGTGGTCACCTACGGTTCCAAGTCCCATCAGACCAATGGTATTCCGTCCAACAATCCTGTCTGGAATGCTACCTTTGACATGGGTCCCTTCGACAAAGACCTGAGGCTAACGGTGGAGGTCTGGGATGAAGATCCTATGGGTTATAATGACAAGCTGAAGTACTGTACCTTCAACCTCGAGCAGGGGACACATGAACGCTGGTGCAACAACAGCGGGGGAGGGGGCTTTTATTTCCTGTACACCCTTACCTGCGACCCCCACTTGACCGGGGACCAGTGTGAAAAATACAAACCTTCCACCCCCACAACATACAAACCTTCCACCCCCACAGTCCACTCTACTCCACTCTACAGTAAGAGTAAGCATCTCTTTTCTATCCAGAGTTCAGCGCTCCTATACCTATGGTTCTTTTACATCTCTGTATAATGTACCCCCCAGAACACATGTTGGAGTACATTCATTCCAGGCAGTGGGTCTGTTGCCTGTACAGCTCACCAGGAACCACGTTGGAAACAAGGGGAATCATTTCAATATGTGTGATGGAAAATGTTATGTTTGTGCTTTTCTAATAACCAATTCGACTGGGTTCATGCAAGTGACAGATTTTTAATACATGTTGATCTCTCCAAAGTTTATCGTGTGAAGAGACAGCCTTGAAAATGTTCATCTTGTCTTTCGGGTCGTAAATAATCCCTGGTTCCTGCCTGTGCTTGGTAAAGATATGAGGGGGGAAGACATGACCTCCTCCTTTAGGACCATCTGGCACCCAGAATATGTTCTATAAGGTAAGATAGGAGATGGTGCCAGACATATGCAGGAACCAACCCTATGAATCATGCCTATGTAGCTTGTCTATGTAAGGAGTATATAAGAGATCTAACGGGATTGCCCCGACGGAGCTCACTTCAGACCGGTACTTTATGCATCTAAGTTTGACTGTGACCTCTCCAGCTTGCTGTTGATAAAGAATGATTCATTTAAGATGAACTTCAGCTGTCCTTGGGGGTAATTCCCACGACAGTTTGGCGTCACGAAAAATATGATTGATATGATCTGCGGAGCTTTCCAGTGGGGGTCTGCGAGGAAAACCGGTGGCGCATTTTATGAAGTGAAATTCCCATTTGACCAAAAGACGACGAGGCCCAGACCTTCACTGTGAGCTGCCCAGGAGGAGACACATCACACGCCAACTGATTTCAGTCATTCAATTTAAATGAATTTGTATTTTAAAAAATGAAAAAATTATAAAACCAATTAAACTAAACATAAAAATGGAGAAGACGTATATGTGGTCTGGGACCCCTGTAGTCTGGGGACGGGGGGGACATATCCCCCCCCACATTCTTAAATTGTTGCGTCCCTGAGTCTGGGACTACTAGGAGGGTACCACTAGTCTTAGTCAAGTAATTGCATGAGGTGATTGTGGATGTGAGAGTTGGGTGAGTGTGGAAGAGGCCTAATAAGAGGATTGAAATGTGGATATTAGTTGATTGACATTTGGATAATAAGAGATATTATTAGTGATAAGAGTGTTGAAATGTAGAGAATAAGAGATATTATTACTATGAACTACTGAGTGAATGAGAGAAAGTGCAGGTGTTATTCTATTTGTGTGCGGCAAAACTGTAGAATCTATAGAGACTATAGCATCTATGAGTACATAGACTACTGAGACTAGAGACACCGAGAAACCATAGATACGTGAGACTATAGATGTTATAGCATACAGTACCAGTCAAGGGGTTTTCTTTATTTTTACTATTTTCTACATTGTAGAATAATAGTGAAGACATCAAAACTATGAAATAACACATATGGAATCATGTAGTTACCAAAAAAGTGTTAAACAAATCAAAATATATTTTATATTTGAGATTCTTCAAAGTAGCCACCCTTTGCCTTGATGACAGCTTTGCACACTCTTGGCATTCTCTCAACCAGCTTCATGAGGTAGTCACCTGGAATGCATTTCAATTAACAGGTGTGCCTTGTTAAAAGTTCATTTGTGGAATCTCTTTCCTTCTTAATTAGTTTGAGCCAATCAGTTGTGTTGTGACAAGATAGGGGTGGTATACAGAAGATAGCCCTATTTGTTAAAAGACCAAGTCCATATTATGGCAGGAACAGCTCAAATAAGCAAAGAGAAACGACAGTCCATCATTACTTTAAGACATGAAGGTCAGTCAACGTGGAACATTTCAAGAACTTTGAAAGTTTCTTCAAGTGTAGTCGCAAAAACCATCAAGCGCTGTGATGAAACTGGCTCTCATGAGGACCGCCACAGGAAAGGAAGACCCAGAGTTACCTCTGCTGCAGAGGATAAGTTCATTAGAGTTACCAGCCTCAGAAATTGCAGCCCAAATAAATGCTTCACAGAGTTCAAGTCACAGACACATCTCAATATCAACTGTTCAGAGGAGACAATGACATTACCTTCTTACTTAAATCATTTGTGTTACCCAAACTATAGAATCAAGTAATAATAATTGAATAAGAGACTATTATTATTACTCAATTCTATAGTTTGGGTAACACAAATGATTTAAGTAAGAAGGTAATATCATCTAAAACAATCACCTATTTCCATTACGTGGAACTGCATCCAGAATTGAAGCAGATCCAAGTAAAGGTTTTTAGTACCGAATATTGAGCTGATAAGCCAGCACCAACTTTTTGAAGGTCCTAGCAGATTTGTTAGGATGATGTTGTTCTCTTTCACGATGAGGGATGATGTTGTTCTCTTTCATGATAAGGGATGATGTTGTTCTATTTCATGATGAGGGATGATGTTCTCTTTCATGGTGAGGGATGATGTTGTTCTCTTTCATGATGAGGGATGATGTTGTTCTATTTCATGATGAGGGATGATGTTGTTCTATTTCATGATAAGGGATGTTGTTGTTCTCTTTCATGATGAGGGATGATGTTCTCTTTCATGATGAGGGATGATGTTGTTCTCTTTCATGATGAGGGATGATGTTGTTCTATTTCATGATGAGGGATGATGTTGTTCTATTTCATGATAAGGGATGATGTTCTCTTTCATTTTATTTTTATTTATTTTTTAAGTCATTTAGCAGACGCTCTTATCCAGAGCGACTTACAGTTATTGAATACATATTTTTTTATATATACTGGCCCCCGTGGGAACCGAACCCACAACCCTGGCGTTGCAAACGCCATGCTCTATCAACTGAGCTACATCCCTGATTTCATGATGAGGGATGATGTTGTTCTCTTTCATGATGAGGGATGATGTTGTTCTCTTTCATGATGAGTGATTATGTTGTTCTATTTCATGATGAGGGATGATGTTATTCTATTTCATGATGAGGGATGATGTTGTTCTCTTTCATGATGAGGGATGATGTTGTTCTCTTTCACGATGAGGGATGATGTTCTATTTCATGATGAGGGATGATGTTGTTCTATTTTATGATGAGGGATGATGTTGTTCTCTTTCATGATGATGGATGATGTTGTTCTCTTTCATGATGAGGGATGATGTTGTTCTCTTTCATGATGAGGGATGATGTTGTTCTCTTTCATGATGAGGGATGATGTTCTATTTCATGATGAGAGATGATGTTGTTTATATTTCATGAGGGAAGATGTTGAATGCAGATGACGCTCACCTGCCTTTTGTTCTGTTTCATATCTAGCCAATCTACCACACCATATGAATCACATGACCGTTCTGGGTCATGTGATAGGAGCAGAACAGCAAATTAACCCTCACACCCATTTCATCTTCCTGAGGTCACATTAAATAAATGGTCAAATCTCTATGAACACGGTTGCGTAGCCTGATCTAACTGGGGCTGCTGTACAGGAAGTATTCATAACCCTTGACTTGTTGTGTTACAGCCTGAATTCAAAATGAATGAAATAGTTTTTTTTCCCTCACCCATGTACACACAATACCACCTAATAACAAAGTGAAAGCATGTTTTTAGAACTGTTGGCAAATGTATTGAAAATGAAATACAGAAATATCTAATTTACATAAGTATTCACACCCCTGAGTCAACACGTTAGAATCACCTTTGGCAGTGATTATAGCTGTGAGTCTTTCTGGTTAAGTCTCTAAGAGCTTAGGTTATTGTCCTGCTGAAAGGTGAATTTGTCTCCCAGTGTCTGTTGGAAAGCAGACTGAACCAGGTTTTCCTTTAGGATTTTGCCTGTGCTTAGCTCTATTCCGTTTCATTTTATCCTAAAAAACTCCCTAGTCCTTGCCAATGACAGGTATACCCCTAACATGATGCAGCACCACCATGCATGAAAATATTTAGAGTGGTACTCAGTGATATGTTGGATTTGCCCCGAATCCAACACAACATAAAGTTAATTTCTTTGCCACATTTTTTGCAGTTTTACTTTAGTGCCATATTGCAAACAGATGCAGTTTTGGAATATTTTTATTATGTACAGGCTTCCTTCTTTTCACTCTGTTATTTAGGTTAGTATTGTGGAGTAACTACAACGTTGTTGATTCATCCTCAGTTTTCTTCTATCACAGCCAATACATTCTGAGTCAAGAAGGACAGCAGTTTCTTTGAAGTGACTGGATGTATTGATACACCATCCAAAGTGTAATTAATAACTTCACCATGCTCAAAGGGATATTAACTGTCTGCTTGCCCCCCCTTACAGATATGTGTGTGTGTGAAGTACAGAAATTAGGTAGTCATTCAAAAATCATGTTAACCACTATTATTGCACACACAGTGAGTCCATGCAACTTATTATGCAAATGTTTACTCCTGAACTTATTTAGGGTTGCCATAACAACCTTTCATTTTTATTAATTTGTAGAAATTTCTGAATACATTATTCTACTTTGACATGATGGGTTATTGTGTGTAGGCAAGTGACACAAAATCTCAATTTAATCCATTTTAAATTCAGGCTATAACAAACTGTGGAAAAAGTCAAGGGGTGTGAATACTTTCTGAAGGCACTGTACAGTGTGCTGCACAAGTTTTGTGATTTCAAATGATGACACCCATATTGATCAGGTCACACCTCAGACATATTGGTCAGGTCACACCTCACCACCCATATTGATCAGGTCACACCTCAGACATATTGGTCAGGTCACATCTCAGACATATTGGTCAGGTCACACCCCACCACCCATATTGATCAGGTCACACCTCAGACATATTGGTCAGGTCACATCTCACCACCCATATTTATCAGGTCACACCTCACCACACCCACCAAACTGGAGCAAATATATCTCAAAGACCATTAAAATAATGCTTTGCACCATTTAGGGGAAATGGATCGTTCAGTATAAACCTTCATGCAATGTTTATTGAACTAAACGCACCCCACGTGAATCTGGAAACCACCCACAGCAACAGCATCAGACAGACAGCCAACAAAATAAAAGTCCAGAGACAGGTTTACAAAATAAGAGTCCTTTAATGGTGGGAGATGAACAAGTCATATGAAGTGCCTCTTAGCAGATTCAAGCTTACAAAAACCCTTCCCCACATGCATACTGGGTATTGTAGTTCCCTGGAACACAGGGGATACAGTGAAGCAGTAAATGGAATAGGGGGGACTACAAACATGGCAGACAGAGTGGACTGTGCCCTGAATATTCTCCACACATAAGGGATGTTGGTATACATTTAAATAATCCCACGAGTCAGCATTCTATGTGTCGGTCTCCTATGAGAGAGTGTGTGTGGAACACTGGGGTTACTGGTCAGCCTTCTATGTGTCGGTCTCCTATGGGAGAGTATGTGTGGAACACTGGGGTTACTGGTCAGCCTTCTATGTGTCGGTCTCCTATGGGAGAGTTTGTGTGGAACACTGGGGTTACTGGTCAGCCTTCTATGTGTCGGTCTCCTATGAGAGAGTGTGTGTGGAACACGGTTACTGGTCTGACATGTTATCATTGACAGAGGGAGAATAATGCTTGACACACAGAGAGGGGACACTATAGAGCAGTGGGAGGCCTTGACACACAGAGAGGGGACACTATAGAGCAGGGGGAGGCCTTGACACACAGAGAGGGGACACTATAGAGCACGGGGAGGCCTTGACACACAGAGAGGGGACACTATAGAGCAGGGGGAGGCCTTGACACACAGAGAGGGGACACTATAGAGCAGGGGGAGGCCTTGACACACAGAGAGGGGACACTATAGAGCAGGGATAACGGTCCACGTGAACCCACACACTTGTTGGCTCAGTCAGTCACTACCGACAGGTCTCTTTTATTTTCACACACACAATGACGTAGTCATGGCAATGGGTACAGGGGAAAAGGGGTGGTGATGGTGTCAGTGTAAAGTTGCATATAGAACAGAAGGTTGGGGGGGGGGGCTTCTAAGGGTAGTAGGGAGGACAAGAGGGGGTATTTAAGGGGGGTGGGAGGTAGGAGGGGGTGGATAAGAGCATTTGAGGGGTGGCTGGGGGTAGGCGGGTTTAATTGTGGGGTATTTCGAGGTGGTAAAAGGGGTTGGATGTGTGTATTGATGGATGTTGGGGGTGGAGGGGGTATTCAGGGGTGATGGGGTATTCAGAGGGTATTCAGGGGTATTTAGAGGGTATTCAGGGTGTGATGGGGGTATTCAGGAGGTGATGGGGGTATTCAGGGGTATCAGAGCTTGTCTCTATCCCGTGCGGAGGATGATGTGAACTCCAGAGTCGGTGAACACCGGACCACTCATGTCTCCCACCTTCAGAGCAAAGGACGCATCCTCAAACGGCTTCTGCATCTGACCTGAAACACAAACACACGCAGACTGATATCAGATCTAAAACATAAAATACCTGGAAAATACACAAACACTTATATCAGAAAATAAACATAAAATACCTGGAAAACATACAAACACATATCAGAACTAAAACATAAAATACCTGGCAAATACATAAAGGAGTGCATGTGTTTGTGCGTGTCTGTGATTGCATGCTTGTGTGTGAGAGTGTATAGTACATGTTACATTTGACCGTGTGTGTGTGTGTGCGCCTGTCAGTGTGTGTTACCTCTGCCGAACAGTCCCAGGTCTCCTCCGTTGCGTGCGGAGCTGCAGTCACTGAACTGGGAGGCCAGAGCCTCAAACTCCTCCTCTCCTGACTTCATCTGCTCTATGTACTCTACAACAACAACAACAACATGTTAACAACACACACCATCTGCTCTATGTACTCTACAACAACAATAACATGTTAACACCACACACCATCTGCTCTATGTACTCTACAACAACAACACCATGTTAACAACACACACCATCTGCTCTATGTACTCTACAACAACAACACCATGTTAACAACACACACCATCTGCTCTATGTACTCTACAACAACAACAACATGTTAACACCACACACCATCTGCTCTATGAACTCTACAACAACAACATGTTAACAACACACACACATCGTTTCTCACTCACCAACAAACCATCTCTCTCAACCCATTCACACACACACGCATAGTTTCTCACACTCCAACAACATACCATTTCTCTCTCTCTCAACACATTAACTCACAGATACACGCACACAGTTTATCAAACTTTTTCACACACCATTTCTCTCAACACATACAGACAACTGGAAACATTTAATCAAATGTTCTCACAAACTCTTTCCCCAACTACTCACTTTGTATAAGGTCGAGGGCCTCGTCTTTGGAGCGTGTGATGTTCTCCTCCCTCCAGGAGGACGGGCGACGTGATTGACTATGCTTCACCAGGAGGTGGGAACAACGCACCTTGTCTGGCTCGCCACTCCCATCACCTACAATCCAATACAACTTTACTGTCCACTCCCATGACATTTTTACATTTTAGTCATTTAGCAGACGCTCTTATCCAGAGCGACTTACAGTTAGTGAGTACATACATTTTCATACTGGCCCCCCGTGGGAAACGAACCCACAACCCTGGCGTTGCAAGCGCCCTGCTCTACCAACTGAGCTACAGGAGACCTATAACCTTATTATCCACTCCCATCACCTACAATATAACTTTATTATCCACTCCCACCACCTACAATATAACTTTATTATCCACTCCCACCACCTACAATATAACTTTATTATCCACTCCCACCACCTACAATATAACTTTATTATCCACTCCCACCACCTACAATATAACTTTATTATCCACTCCCACCACCTACAATATAACTTTATTATCCACTCCCACCACCTACAATATAACTTTATTGTCCACTCCCACCACCTACAATATAACTTTATTATCCACTCCCACCACCTACAATATAACTTTATTATCCACTCCCACCACCTACAATATAACTTTATTATCCACTCCCACCACCTACAATATAACTTTATTATCCACTCCCACCACCTACAATATAACTTTATTATCCACTCCCACCACCTACAATATAACTTTATTGTCCACTCCCACCACCTACAATATAACTTTATTATCCACTCCCACCACCTACAATATAACTTTATTGTCCACTCCCACCACCTACAATATAACTTTATTGCCCACTCCCACCACCTACAATATAACTTTATTGCCCACTCCCACCACCTACAATATAACTTTATTATCCACTCCCACCACCTACAATATAACTTTATTATCCACTCCCACCACCTACAATATTACTTTATTGTCCACTCCCACCACCTACAATATAACTTTATTATCCACTCCCATCACCTACAATATAACTTTATTATCCACTCCCATCACCTACAATATACCTTTATTATCCACTCCCATCACCTACAATATAACTTTATTGTCTACTCCCATCACTTAGAGCACGGCGCTTGTAACGCCAGGGTAGTGGGTTCGATCCCCGGGACCACCCATACACAAAAATGTATGCACGCATGACTGTAAGTCGCTTTGGATAAAAGCGTCTGCTAAATGGCATATTATTATTAAAACACCTTTATTGTCCACTTCCCTCACCGACAATACAACTTCATTGTCCATATGATACTACAGCGAACAACAGAGTCTTCTTCTCAACCCCCCCAGACAGCACACATCACACACAGTAGAGAGGAGCACAGGGTCCAGCCGCAGCGCCGCGCCCCTGGATGGAGAGCACGCTGCTGGGTAAAGGGCCTTGCTCAAGGGCCAGCACCCCTCCAGTTGTCAGATCAATCCCCCAGACCAATTTCACAGAGCCCCACCAGGTATTCTAACCACGACCTTTCAGCTACAGGTCCATCCCCTTAGCTGCTGGGCGACCTACCTGACCCCACCGGACGCTCCCATTGGCTGGCATTGGTGATGTGGTTAAAGTAGTATACTCTACCTGGGAAAGGTGGGAGGAGGGAGAAAAAGAGAGGGGGGAGAAGAGAAATAGAGAGGAAATAGGGGAAGAGAGAGGAGGGTGAAGAGAGGATGGGAAGAGAGGGGAAGAGGAGAGGAGGGGAAGACAGAGGAGGGGAAGACAGGAGGAGAGAGGGGAGGAGGGGAAGAGAGGAGAGAGAGGGGAAGAGAGGAGAGAGAGGGGAAGAGAGGAGAGAGAGGGGAAGAGAGAGGGGAAGAGAGAGGGGAAGAGAGGAGAGAGAGGGGAAGAGAGGAGAAGAGGGGAAGAGAGGAGATAGGGGAAGAGAGGAGATAGGTGAGGTGTTGTTTGGGGGATGAGAAAGACTAAGAGAAAGAGGGAGGTGATGCTGAAACAAAATTCTACTGAAGCTTCCTTTCCTTCATGTGCACTAATTTACATTTAAGTCATTTAGCAGACGCTCTTATCCAGAGCAACTTACAAATTGGTGCATTCAATTTAGGATAGCCAGTGGGACAACCACACTTTTTTTGTTTTTATGGGGGGGTGGGGGAGTAGAATGATTACTGTTATACTATTCCAGGTATTCCTTAAAGAGGTAGGGTTTCAAATGTCTCCGGAAGGTGGTCTAATCTATGCAGACGAAAGCATTTTGCTTTAGTCATGGAATGGACAGAACTAATCTCAGTTAGTCGTCTTCAGCAACTTTTAATGATATTGTGCAGAAGGCGTTGAGAAAATATTTTTTTCAACAACTTTTGCTCACTGGGCAGGCACCTGCCATCCTAACACTGGTGTTGGAAAGGCTCCAAGGCGCGGGACAAAATGACGTCATTGTTATGGGCCTACCTCGCGAGCTGGCGTGAAATGAATGGACATTCATGAATAAACTGGCTAACTCAAAATGACGACACCCCATATAATAGTATATCTTCCAATACATATATACCTAAGAATTGTTTGATTATGAAAGAAGTTACTGTCCAATGCATAGTACGTTGAACAGCCGTCAAAACATGCATGCGCCGCTGCTAGTTTAGCTAGCTAACTTGCTGGGTTAGTCATGACATGAGCGTCATTACTGGCTAACGTTAGCCAACTAAACACCAGATGATAGTTTGACACACGCACTAGTCAAACGAATAACCATCAAACATAATTCACAAATGCACAAATAAACATGCGTCACCACCTAACGATGCAACAAGCTTACAACCAACCTAACTAGCTAAGAAACTTAGCTGCGCTGCTAACGCTAGCATTTGCATTAGTTCAGCCGGTATAATGGTTTGTGCACCAGCGACAAATTGTTCGGGACTGGGATGAAAGCTAGTCATCTCTCTCCACCTACTTGAACTGCGGCTCATCCGCTTCTCCCATCCGGACGGCAGCTTCTCGTCCTCGGCGTCTGCCATTGTCCCTGCTTGCTTTCAAAACGGTACAAGTCACTCCTCTTTTCCTCTCGCGGCTCGCAGGAAACGGCTGTTGTTGTTGCACCTTCCATCCGCCAGGTGTCAGCAAAGAGACATGTTTAGAATGTTCTTCACTTTTCTGGAACATTTGCTTTTTTTTTTTGTTGTTGCATTAGACGCATTTCTCATGATAAAGTACATTGGCTTAATCGAATGGTATGTTGATGTCATATTCGGTGGTTTATTCCACTGATCTACGGTAAAATGCCCTTAGATACTGATGTGACCGTATATGTTATTTCATTGCAACTACTCACAGCACTTCTGGTCAATTTACGGCATAAGTTCATATCGCAGTACCCGCCTTCTCTTGACATGTTACCGTATGAGAGGCCTTGAAGTAGAAACGTCAATCATCAGTTTAGACGTTTCATTGGTGCGTCTTCTCGTTGTACACAAAGCGGAACACTTTACGACTACGCAGGCTGAAGCGATTCACGTTTTAGCGAACAACTAGCGACCAATAAGGTAATATCTTTACTTATATGATATTTTTATCAATGGTATAGACCAAAATAAACATGTATAATGAAACGTCAATATCTAAGACTTAATGCTTTATTTTTTGTTCGAAATTTTCGGTGGTTGTTGATGAAGCGCTAACTAGTTCTGCTAACATTAGCCAGCTCCAGATTCGACAACTTAACGTTTATTTTGCTAGCTATTATCTTACTGTTAGCTGTTAAACAACATTACATTATTGGAGTTGGAATGACAAGCAACTGGAACAACCTCCTTGTATTGTAACCAACTAACGTTAGCTAGCTAGCTAAACTGTGTTGTATGTTCACGGGACACGCTCTTTTCACGCCACTTCGATACGAAGTGATTTTCGTAGCAGGTTAAGAGAGCATTTTCGCTAACCCATCATAACCTTAACCTCAGTCTCCTAAACTGCTACGTTAATTATCCTAACCCGCTTTAAGTTCTCCTAACCTGCTACGAAAAAGTCACTTACGTATCGAAGTGGCGTGAAAATAGTGTTTATCGTATGCTCACCGTGTCACACAGTATCTTAAGCAACTCTTCCCGTCTCTCTCTCTGCAGAACAGGATCAGGATGATTGAGGTGGTTTGCAATGACCGGCTGGGCAAGAAGGTCCGGGTGAAGTGCAAGTATCCTTTTACCAAGCTGACCAACATGCAAGTTCAATAGCTAGTCTTACAGCACAGACTAGCCTACCCCATTCATAGACGCATACAGCTTTATCGCCTATTGGCGATAGTAACGTACACTATATATACAAATGTACACTACCGTTCAAAAGTTTGGGGTCACTTCGAAATTTCATTCTTTTCGAAAGAAGCAGTGTAGACATTGTTAATTTTGGAAATGGCTATTGTAGCTGGAAACTGCAGATTTTTAATGGAATATCTACATACGCGTACAGTGGCCCATTATCAGCAACTATCAGTCCTGTGTTCCAAT
Organism: Coregonus clupeaformis; assembly: GCF_020615455.1. NCBI lineage: Eukaryota > Metazoa > Chordata > Actinopteri > Salmoniformes > Salmonidae > Coregonus > Coregonus clupeaformis. The sequence goes on along the minus strand of NC_059229.1, from coordinate 1,997,294 downwards.
GGCACGATGTGTTTGCTAATCCAAGTTGATCATTTGAAAATCCTTTTGCAATTATGTTAGCACAGCTGAAAACTGTTGTGCTGATTAAAGAAGCAATAAAACTGGCCTTCTTGAGACTAGTTGAGTATCTGGAGCATCAGCAATTGTGGGTTTGATTACAGGCTCAAAATGGCCAGAAACAAATAACTTTCTTCTGAAACTCGTCAGTCTATTCTTGTTCTGAGAAATGAAGGCTATTCCAATGCGAGAAATTGCCAAGAAACTTAAGATCTCGAAGTACAACGCTGTGTACTACTCCCTTCACAGGACAGCGGGAGGCCCACAACTGAGCAAGAGGACAAATACATTAGTGTCTAGTTTGAGAAACAGACTCCTCACAGGTCCTCAACTGGCAGCTTCATTAAATAGTACCCGAAAACACCAGTCTCAACGTCAACAGTGAAGAGAGCGACTCCGGGATGCTGACCTTCTAGGCAGAGTTGCAAAGAAAAAGTCATATCTCAGACTGCCCATCTTAATCTTTTTATTTTATTGGCCAGTCTGAGATATGGCTTTTCTTTTGCAACTCTGCCTAGAAAGTCAGCATCCTTCTAGATGCTGAACCTTCAGAGGGTTCTGGTTAGGGTTATATAGGTGTCTAGATGCTAAACCTTCAGGGGGTTCTGGTTAGGGGGGGAGAAGAGAAATAGAGAGGAAATAGGGGAAGAGAGAGGAGGGTGAAGAGAGGATGGGAAGAGAGGGGAAGAGGAGAGGAGGGGAAGACAGAGGAGGGGAAGACAGGAGGAGAGAGGGGAGGAGGGGAAGAGAGGAGAGAGAGGGGAAGAGAGGAGAGAGAGGGGAAGAGAGAAGAGGGGAAGAGAGAGGGGAAGAGAGAGGGAAGAGAGGAGAGAGAGGGGAAGAGAGGAGAAGAGGGGAAGAGAGGAGATAGGGGAAGAGAGGAGATAGGTGAGGTGTTGTTTGGGGGATGAGAAAGACTAAGAGAAAGAGGGAGGTGATGCTGAAACAAAATTCTACTGAAGCTTCCTTTCCTTCATGTGCACTAATTTACATTTAAGTCATTTAGCAGACGCTCTTATCCAGAGCAACTTACAAATTGGTGCATTCAATTTAGGATAGCCAGTGGGACAACCACACTTTTTTGTTTTTATGGGGGGGTGGGGGAGTAGAATGATTACTGTTATACTATTCCAGGTATTCCTTAAAGAGGTAGGGTTTCAAATGTCTCCGGAAGGTGGTCTAATCTATGCAGACGAAAGCATTTTGCTTTAGTCATGGAATGGACAGAACTAATCTCAGTTAGTCGTCTTCAGCAACTTTTAATGATATTGTGCAGAAGGCGTTGAGAAAATATTTTTTTCAACAACTTTTGCTCACTGGGCAGGCACCTGCCATCCTAACACTGGTGTTGGAAAGGCTCCAAGGCGCGGGACAAAATGACGTCATTGTTATGGGCCTACCTCGCGAGCTGGCGTGAAATGAATGGACATTCATGAATAAACTGGCTAACTCAAAATGACGACACCCCATATAATAGTATATCTTCCAATACATATATACCTAAGAATTGTTTGATTATGAAAGAAGTTACTGTCCAATGCATAGTACGTTGAACAGCCGTCAAAACATGCATGCGCCGCTGCTAGTTTAGCTAGCTAACTTGCTGGGTTAGTCATGACATGAGCGTCATTACTGGCTAACGTTAGCCAACTAAACACCAGATGATAGTTTGACACACGCACTAGTCAAACGAATAACCATCAAACATAATTCACAAATGCACAAATAAACATGCGTCACCACCTAACGATGCAACAAGCTTACAACCAACCTAACTAGCTAAGAAACTTAGCTGCGCTGCTAACGCTAGCATTTGCATTAGTTCAGCCGGTATAATGGTTTGTGCACCAGCGACAAATTGTTCGGGACTGGGATGAAAGCTAGTCATCTCTCTCCACCTACTTGAACTGCGGCTCATCCGCTTCTCCCATCCGGACGGCAGCTTCTCGTCCTCGGCGTCTGCCATTGTCCCTGCTTGCTTTCAAAACGGTACAAGTCACTCCTCTTTTCCTCTCGCGGCTCGCAGGAAACGGCTGTTGTTGTTGCACCTTCCATCCGCCAGGTGTCAGCAAAGAGACATGTTTAGAATGTTCTTCACTTTTCTGGAACATTTGCTTTTTTTTTGTTGTTGCATTAGACGCATTTCTCATGATAAAGTACATTGGCTTAATCGAATGGTATGTTGATGTCATATTCGGTGGTTTATTCCACTGATCTACGGTAAAATGCCCTTAGATACTGATGTGACCGTATATGTTATTTCATTGCAACTACTCACAGCACTTCTGGTCAATTTACGGCATAAGTTCATATCGCAGTACCCGCCTTCTCTTGACATGTTACCTTATGAGAGGCCTTGAAGTAGAAACGTCAATCATCAGTTTAGACGTTTCATTGGTGCGTCTTCTCGTTGTACACAAAGCGGAACGCTTTACGACTACGCAGGCTGAAGCGATTCACGTTTTAGCGAACAACTAGCGACCAATAAGGTAATATCTTTACTTATATGATATTTTTATCAATGGTATAGACCAAAATAAACATGTATAATGAAACGTCAATATCTAAGACTTAATGCTTTATTTTTTGTTCGAAATTTTCGGTGGTTGTTGATGAAGCGCTAACTAGTTCTGCTAACATTAGCCAGCTCCAGATTCGACAACTTAACGTTTATTTTGCTAGCTATTATCTTACTGTTAGCTGTTAAACAACATTACATTATTGGAGTTGGAATGACAAGCAACTGGAACAACCTCCTTGTATTGTAACCAACTAACGTTAGCTAGCTAGCTAAACTGTGTTGTATGTTCACGGGACACGCTCTTTTCACGCCACTTCGATACGAAGTGATTTTCGTAGCAGGTTAAGAGAGCATTTTCGCTAACCCATCATAACCTTAACCTCAGTCTCCTAAACTGCTACGTTAATTATCCTAACCCGCTTTAAGTTCTCCTAACCTGCTACGAAAAAGTCACTTACGTATCGAAGTGGCGTGAAAATAGTGTTTATCGTATGCTCACCGTGTCACACAGTATCTTAAGCAACTCTTCCCGTCTCTCTCTCTCTGCAGAACAGGATCAGGATGATTGAGGTGGTTTGCAATGACCGGCTGGGCAAGAAGGTCCGGGTGAAGTGCAAGTATCCTTTTACCAAGCTGACCAACATGCAAGTTCAATAGCTAGTCTTACAGCACAGACTAGCCTACCCCATTCATAGACGCATACAGCTTTATCGCCTATTGGCGATAGTAACGTACACTATATATACAAATGTACACTACCGTTCAAAAGTTTGGGGTCACTTCGAAATTTCATTCTTTTCGAAAGAAGCAGTGTAGACATTGTTAATTTTGGAAATGGCTATTGTAGCTGGAAACTGCAGATTTTTAATGGAATATCTACATACGCGTACAGTGGCCCATTATCAGCAACTATCAGTCCTGTGTTCCAATGGCACGATGTGTTTGCTAATCCAAGTTGATCATTTGAAAATCCTTTTGCAATTATGTTAGCACAGCTGAAAACTGTTGTGCTGATTAAAGAAGCAATAAAACTGGCCTTCTTGAGACTAGTTGAGTATCTGGAGCATCAGCAATTGTGGGTTTGATTACAGGCTCAAAATGGCCAGAAACAAATAACTTTCTTCTGAAACTCGTCAGTCTATTCTTGTTCTGAGAAATGAAGGCTATTCCAATGCGAGAAATTGCCAAGAAACTTAAGATCTCGTACAACGCTGTGTACTACTCCCTTCACAGGACAGCGGGAGGCCCACAACTGAGCAAGAGGACAAATACATTAGTGTCTAGTTTGAGAAACAGACTCCTCACAGGTCCTCAACTGGCAGCTTCATTAAATAGTACCCGCAAAACACCAGTCTCAACGTCAACAGTGAAGAGGCGACTCCGGGATGCTGACCTTCTAGGCAGAGTTGCAAAGAAAAAGTCATATCTCAGACTGCCCATCTTAATCTTTTATTTTTATTGGCCAGTCTGAGATATGGCTTTTTCTTTGCAACTCTGCCTAGAAAGTCAGCATCCTTCTAGATGCTGAACCTTCAGAGGGTTCTGGTTAGGGTTATATAGGTGTCTAGATGCTAAACCTTCAGGGGGTTCTGGTTAGGGTTATATAGGTGTCTAGATGCTGAACCTTCAGGGGGTTCTGGTTAGGGTTATATAGGTGTCTGTAGATGCTGAACCTTCAGGGGGTTCTGGTTAGGGTTATATAGGTGTCTAGATGCTGAACCTTCAGGGGGTTCTGGTTAGGGTTATATAGGTGTCTGTAGATGCTGAACCTTCAGAGGGTTCTGGTTAGGGTTATATAGGTGTCTAGATGCTGAACCTTCAGAGGGTTCTGGTTAGGGTTATATAGGTGTCTAGATGCTGAACCTTCAGGGGGTTCTGGTTAGGGTTATATAGGTGTCTAGATGCTGAACCTTCAGAGGGTTCTGGTTAGGGTTATATAGGTGTCTGTAGATGCTGAACCTTCAGGGGGTTCTGGTTAGGGTTATATAGGTGTCTGTAGATGCTGAACCTTCAGAGGGTTCTGGTTAGGGTTATATAGGTGTCTGTAGATGCTGAACCTTCAGGGGGTTCTGGTTAGGGTTATATAGGTGTCTGTAGATGCTGAACCTTCAGGGGGTTCTGGTTAGGGTTATATAGGTGTCTAGATGCTGAACCTTCAGGGGGTTCTGGTTAGGGTTATATAGGTGTCTAGATGCTGAACCTTCAGAGGGTTCTGGTTAGGGTTATATAGGTGTCTGTAGATGCTGGTATAGAAACACTGTACCAACATGTCGTTATATCAGTCGTCAGTGTACAGCCTTAACCCTCTCCTCTGCAGCTCAGAAGACACTATAGGAGACCTGAAGAAGCTCATCGCTGCCCAGACCGGCACCCGGTGGGACAAGATCGTACTCAAGAAATGGTGAGAAAGAAATGAACAGTCCCTAGCCTGTGGACGTGATAGTTGTGGCACATTGGAACCAGTGACGAGTCACTTCCCTTCTCTTTCTCCTGTATTATTCAGACTGTTCTCTGTGTAGACTGCATTTGTATCCAGGGTAAAGTTTAGAATATTAAGATAGTTCTGCACAATACATTTCTATCAATCAATCAAATGTATTTATAAAGCCCTTTTTACATCAGCAGATGTCACAAAGTGCTATACAGAAACCCAGCCTAAAACCCCAAACATCAAGCAATGCAGATGTAGAAGCACAGTGGCTAAGAAAAACTCCCTAGAAAGGCAGGAACCTAAGAAGAAACCTAGAGAGGAACCAGGCTCTGAGGGGTGGCCAGTCCTCTTCTGGCTGTGCTGGGGAGAGATTTAAGAGTACATGGCCATTAAGGAATACATAGAATAAGGAATTGTGCTCTATTCATGACATTCTATCTGCAACGTTCAGGAAGGACCCTGGTCTAAGCAGTGTTCTTACTCTGTGACTTACTTCCTGTTTTCTCCTTTCAGGTACACCATATTCAAGGACCATGTGTCTCTGGGAGACTGTATCCTTTTTGAGCCCTCAGAAATACAGTTTCACTGTTTAACCACAAGATGGCGTTTATTGTCCCGAGTCTTGTCCTGGAGACAGAAGTGAGAGATTTCCGCTTAGATAGACCAGCTGCAAAGTTCATGAAAAACCAAAATGAGCTTTTTGGTCTTTAATTCAGGGTTTGGCATTGGGTTTAGCAGTGTGGTTAAGGTTAGGTTTAAAATCATTATGACTTTGTGGCTGTGCCAGCTAGTGACCGCTCTGCAGAGCTGCCTCCAGAACAAGATTCATGAAAAATACCTGCTGTTTAACCAGGAGGAAATAGGAAACTATTGAGCCCTTAGAACAGCAGTTTCACTCTGACCAGGAGGGATCTGCAAACTGGGCAATGCTGAGCCAACATGTCTGCTTTCCTTCCAGGTTAGATACTGTTAGATATTGTAAGGAGAGAGAAACATACAGCAACATAAGTCTCCCGAGTGGTGCAGTGGTCTAAGGCACTGCATCGCTGTGCCACTAGAGATCCTGGTTCGAATCCAGGCTCTGTCGTAGCTGGCCGCGACCGGGAGACCCATGGGGCGGCGCACAATTGGCCCAGCGTTGTCCAGGGTAGGGGAGGGAATGGCCGGCAGGGATGTAGCTCAGTTGGTAGAGCATGGCATTTGCAAAGCCAGGGTTGTGGGTTCGTTTCCCACGGGGGGCCAGTATAAAAAAATTAATAATGTATGCACTAACTGTAAGTCGCTCTGGATAAGAGCGTCTGCTAAATGACTAAAATGTAAAAATGTAAATGTAATTCACTGTCTCCTCCTCACTGTATCTGAAGGTTATTGTCTGAGTGGGTTTCTAAATGTAAGCAAAGGTTTTTGTTATTGAGAAATGCTATTGGTGAAGTATTGGCTTGAAAGTGAGGAGATTCCTGGTTTAGTTCATTATATTGAGGCAAACCCAGGGAAATGATTTGGTTGTGCAACTGGTGACATTTGACACACACACACACACGGTGCATCTGGCATATGAATGGTGTTTGTGTTGTTGTTGTCCTCATGTTGTTGTCCTCCTGAACTCTCCTGTCTGCAGATGAGATCCATGATGGACAGAACCTGGAGCTTTACTACCAGTAGAAGACTGGAGGACACACACACACACACACACACACATACGGGCACACACACACACACACATACGGGCACACACACAGGCACGCACATACGGGCACGCACACACAAACACACACATACGGGCACGCACACACACACACGAGAGACACACTTCTATTTAATAACAAGGCGTGAGTTTGTTGACCATTGGATCATGGTTTGCGAAAATACATTGTTGAAGTTGTAGTGATTTAAATGTTTTGATATTGTTTGGAAATAAAAGCAAATATTTATATTGTCTTAACTCTCTAACTAACCTGATTATCTGTGACACAACTGGCACCCTATTCCCTATATAGTGTACTACTTTAGACCAGACTCCTATGGACCCTGTTCTGTTGACGTATCAGGATGCCATTTGGGACGGAACCTCTGAGAATATTAGACAATATTAACTGCAATGATATTAAAGGTGGACTTAGCGATGTGACGTAGATGCACAAAGTTTAACAGCATAGTGGGTCGATTTCCGCAAACAACTAAGAGCGTTGAAGCGCGAGGCTCGACTTCTCTGCTGTTTTGGTCCCGTGACTCCCACCTTGTAACCGTGAAGAGACTGTGTGATTGTGTGAGAGAGGAGTCGTGCATCTTGCTCATCTCAGCTGCTCGTGGCGACGTCAAATCACTGAGTATCTTTAAAGAGCCACTGAACACGCCAATTGGCACGTGTGGTTTTTCTGTTGCGCATTAGGAAAAACGAGATTCAGTCTTGGAGGTGTGTTTCCTGACCGATTCCGCGTTTGGTTAATTATGTTTCTCCCCATGAGACACTGAAGCCTAAATCCTCAATGAATCGAAGGTAACTCAAGAAATCAGTAATTTTTGCAGAGGATGTTTTTAGTTGTGCAATTTTACATCGAAGGTGTTTGGTGCAGTATTTCTCAAAACAAAATGGCGTTGTGTTGTCTTATGTAAACAAAGTCGGGCTGCCGGGCAGATCTGTCTATGCTATTGGATAGAGAGCGATCACCGGGCAGGTCTGTCTATGCTATTGGATAGAGAGCGATCACCGGGCAGGTCTGTCTATGCTATTGGATAGAGAGCGATCACCGCAGCTGTTCACCCCATGTTAGTGGGCTAATGGACATCGTCAAATCAAAACCCAGCTTTCATTTATCCATTGTGACACATGGATGTTCCAAACTCCGTTTTAGACGAGACTGACTTTATGACCAAAATGAACCTATTTACACTTTGTAGTCAATTTTGACACTAGAATAACTGTTTCGTTGCTTTTTAAAGGCAGTCGCTCTTTAACTATATACAATGTTAACATGACAGAGACAGACCATACTGTAAAGCAGAGGTTTTATTCACAGCAGAAACATTGAATCAGTACATTGAGTTATAAACATAGGAGGAAGCCAGGGGTCCCTGTCTTTAGGACCCCCCCCTCCCCCCTCCCCCTTGACCCTAACCCCTTGATGTTAACATGTCTGAAGGGTCTGTGTAGGTATCCGTGTGTAGTAATGCTCATAGAGATGGAAAGAGGCAGCATCATTGCATCTTTCTTCTTCTTCACGATTGGCTGATCCCTCCTGATGACCCGGTTGCACATGACTCCCAACAGGGTTCACCAGGAGGGATCAGCCAATGAAGTTGGAAGTCCCGTCCGGTTGACTATATAAAAAATGGTGGAAGCCCTCAGTGGTGCTGCCCATGCTAATATGTCCTTTAGTGCTCTATGGTGGTGGTGAAGCTTCCGCCATATTGCCTCTATCTTGCAGATCTATGCAAACATTTATAGCCTACATGCAGTCTTTTTGATTTAATTTTTTTTACATCATCACTGTATGTCTAGTAAATCACTGTGTTTATTATATGAAAATAACTCCAAATATATTTTGTATCATCCCCCCCCCGAGCCTCCTTTTGCCATTGAAATGCTCAGTCTGATCGTGTCGGCATGTTGATACAAATTTTAATATGTTTCCATACACAGCCCTGATTGGAGGATATGATTGTCTAGGCTCTAGAGCAGTGATTGGGCAGTTCCAGTCCGCCTGATTGGTATCACACTTTTGCCCCAGCTAAGACACCTGACTCCATTAATGAAATAATCATGATCTTCAGTTCAGAATGCAATTAGATTAATCAGCTGTGTTTTTCTAGGGACGGGGAAAAAGCGTGACACCACTCAGGCCTGCTCTGAAATTCCAAGCATTGTTTTCAAAAAGCTAAAAGGTCATTATCATAATTTTTCTACAATTTCAGAGTGTTATTTCAAAGTAGGAGGATACATATGCAAATAAAAAGATGACTGGTCATTGATCAGAAACATCTGATCAGATTGTGATGTCATGCGTTGGGCCAAAATCTCCATCCCACCTGAACAGGCTGAAATTCCAAGCATTGTTTTCAAAAAGCTAAAAGGTCATTATCATAATTTTTCACAATTTCAGAGTGTTATTTCAACTTCATAGTGTGGAAATATTGTTGAACCCCCCCCTTCCCAGTAAAATCACATTGCTGACTGCACTGCCCCTTAAAGGGTTAGGGCCAAGGGATGGGGGAGGGATTGAATTGGTCTCTTTCACACACAGGTGAAGGTGTGACATTGAGGCGACATCAGCAATATTCAGAGTAATCCTCTTCTACATAGTTAGCTGGGAACAGACCAACCTACAGACAGAGAGACAGGAGTTAGCTGGGAACAGACCAACCTACAGACAGAGAGACAAGAGTTAGCTGGGAACAGACCAACCTACAGACAGAGAGACAGGAGTTAGCTGGGAACAGACCAACCTACAGACAGAGAGACAAGAGTTAGCTGGGAACAGACCAACCTACAGACAGAGAGACAGGAGTTAGCTGGGAACAGACCAACCTACAGACAGAGAGACAGGAGTTAGCTGGGAACAGACCAACCTACAGACAGACAGGAGTTAGCTGGGAACAGACCAACCTACAGACAGAGAGACAGGAGTTAGCTGGGAACAGACCAACCTACAGACAGAGAGACAGGAGTTAGCTGGGAACAGACCAACCTACAGACAGAGAGACAGGAGTTAGCTGGGAACAGACCAACCTACAGACAGAGAGACAGGAGTTAGCTGGGAACAGACCAACCTACAGACAGAGAGACAGGAGTTAGCTGGGAACAGACCAACCTACAGACAGAGAGACAGGAGTTAGCTGGGAACAGACCAACCTACAGACAGAGAGACAGTAGTGAGCTGGGAACAGACCAACCTACAGACAGAGAGACAGGAGTTAGCTGGGAACAGACCAACCTACAGACAGAGAGACAAGAGTTAGCTGGGAACAGACCAACCTACAGAGAGAGAGACCTTCAACAACTCCTGTGTGATCAAGACTGTGTTCTAGTAAAGTTATGTGGGTTGTACTTCTATATACAGTACCAGTCGAAAGTTTGGACACACCTACTCATTCAAGGGTTTTTCTTTATTTGTACTATTTTCTACATTGTAGAATAATAGTGAAGACATCAAAACTATGAAATAACACATGGAGTCATACAAATCAAAATATATTTTAGATTATTCAAAGTAGCCACCCTTTGCCTTGATGACAGCTTTGCACACTCTTGGCATTCTCTCAACCAGCTTCACCTGGAATAATTTTCCAACAGTCTTGAAGGAGAGTGATGGAGTGCTGCATCAGATGACCTGGCCTCCACAATTACCCAAACTCAACCCAATTGAGATGGTTTGGGATGAGTTGGACCGCAGAGTGAAGGAAAAGCAGCCAACAAGTGCTCAGCATATGGGGGAACTCCTTCATGACTGTTGGAAAAGCATTCCAGGTGAAGCTGGTTGAGAGAATGCCAAGAGTGTGCAAAGCTGTCATCAAGGCAAAGGGTGGCTACTTTAAAGATAATAAAACATATTTTGATTTGTTTAACACTTTTTTGGTTACTACATATGTGTTATTTCATAGCTTAGATGTCTTCACTATTCTACAATGTGAAAATAGTAAAAATAAAGAAAAACCCTTGAATGAGTTGGTATGTCCAAACTTTTGACTGGTACTGTACAAGTCGACAGGTGTTATGATCATACTGTATATACTGTATGTGAATGTGTTGATGGTGTGTCTGTGTGATGATCATACTGTATATACTGTATGTGAATGTGTTGACAGGTGTCTGTGTTATGATCATACTGTATATACTGTATGTGAATGTGTTGACAGGTGTATGTGTGATGATCATACTGTATGTGAATGTGTTGACAGGTGTATGTGTGATGATCATACTGTATATACTGTATGTGAATGTGTTGATGGTGTGTCTGTGTGATGATCATACTGTATATACTGTATGTGAATGTGTTGACAGGTGTCTGTGTGATGATCATACTGTATATACTGTATGTGAATGTGTTGACAGGTGTATGTGTGATGATCATACTGTATATACTGTATTTGAATGTGTTGACAGGTGTCTGTGTGATGATCATACTGTATATACTGTATGTGAATGTGTTTATGGTGTGTATGTGTGATGATCATACTGTATATACTGTATGTGAATGTGTTGACAGGTGTCTGTGTGATGATCATACTGTATATACTGTATGTGAATGTGTTGACAGGTGTATGTGTGATGATCATACTGTATATACTGTATGTGAATGTGTTGACAGGTGTCTGTGTGATGATCATACTGTATATACTGTATGTGAATGTGTTGATGGTGTGTATGTGTGATGATCATACTGTATATACTGTATGTGAATGTGTTGATGGTGTGTCTGTGTGATGATCATACTGTATATACTGTATGTGAATGTGTTGACAGGTGTCTGTGTTATGATCATACTGTATATACTGTATGTGAATGTGTTGACAGGTGTATGTGTGATGATCATACTGTATGTGAATGTGTTGACAGGTGTATGTGTGATGATCATACTGTATATACTGTATGTGAATGTGTTGATGGTGTGTCTGTGTGATGATCATACTGTATATACTGTATGTGAATGTGTTGACAGGTGTATGTGTGATGATCATACTGTATATACTGTATGTGAATGTGTTGATGGTGTGTCTGTGTGATGATCATACTGTATATACTGTATGTGAATGTGTTGATGGTGTGTCTGTGTGATGATCATACTATATATACTGTATGTGAATGTGTTGACAGGTGTCTGTGTGATGATCATACTGTATATACTGTATGTGAATGTGTTGATGGTGTGTATGTGTGATGATCATACTGTATATACTGTATGTGAATGTGTTGACAGGTGTATGTGTGATGATCATACTGTATATACTGTATGTGAATGTGTTGACAGGTGTCTGTGTGATGATCATACTGTATATACTGTATGTGAATGTGTTGATGGTGTGTATGTGTGATGATCATACTGTATATACTGTATGTGAATGTGTTGATGGTGTGTCTGTGTGATGATCATACTGTATATACTGTATGTGAATGTGTTGACAGGTGTCTGTGTTATGATCATACTGTATATACTGTATGTGAATGTGTTGACAGGTGTATGTGTGATTATCATACTGTATATACTGTATGTGAATGTGTTGATGGTGTGTCTGTGTGATGATCATACTGTATATACTGTATGTGAATGTGTTGACAGGTGTATGTGTGATGATCATGCTGTATATACTGTATGTGAATGTGTTGACAGGTGTCTGTGTGATGATCATACTGTATATACTGTATGTGAATGTGTTGATGGTGTGTATGTGTGATGATCATACTGTATATACTGTATGTGAATGTGTTGACAGGTGTCTGTGTGATGATCATACTGTATATACTGTATGTGAATGTGTTGACAGGTGTATGTGTGATGATCATACTGTATATACTGTATGTGAATGTGTTGACAGGTGTCTGTGTGATGATCATACTGTATATACTGTATGTGAATGTGTTGATGGTGTGTATGTGTGATGATCATACTGTATATACTGTATGTGAATGTGTTGATGGTGTGTCTGTGTGATGATCATACTGTATATACTGTATGTGAATGTGTTGACAGGTGTATGTGTGATGATCATACTGTATATACTGTATGTGAATGTGTTGATGGTGTGTCTGTGTGATGATCATACTGTATATACTGTATGTGAATGTGTTGACAGGTGTATGTGTGATGATCATACTGTATATACTGTATGTGAATGTGTTGATGGTGTGTCTGTGTGATGATCATACTGTATATACTGTATGTGAATGTGTTGACAGGTGTCTGTGTGATGATCATACTGTATATACTGTATGTGAATGTGTTGACAGGTGTCTGTGTGATGATCATACTGTATATACTGTATGTGAATGTGTTGACAGGTGTCTGTGTGATGATCATACTGTATATACTGTATGTGAATGTGTTGACAGGTGTATGTGTGATGATCATAATGTATATACTGTATGTGAATGCGTTGACAGGTGTCTGTGTGATGATCATACTGTATATACTGTATGTGAATGTGTTGACAGGTGTATGTGTGATGATCATAATGTATATACTGTATGTGAATGCGTTGACAGGTGTCTGTGTGATGATCATACTGTATATACTGTATGTGAATGTGTTGATGGTGTGTATGTGTGATGATCATACTGTATATACTGTATGTGAATGTGTTGACAGGTGTATGTGTGATGATCATACTGTATATACTGTATGTGAATGTGTTGACAGGTGTCTGTGTGATGATCATACTGTATATACTGTATGTGAATGTGTTGATGGTGTGTCTGTGTGATGATCATACTGTATATACTGTATGTGAATGTGTTGATGATGTGTCTGTGTGATGATCATACTGTATATACTGTATGTGAATGTGTTGATGGTGTGTCTGTGTGATGATCATACTGTATATACTGTATGTGAATGTGTTGATGGTGTGTCTGTGTGATGATCATACTGTATATACTGTATGTGAATGTGTTGATGGTGTGTCTATGTGAATGTGTTGATGGTGTGTCTGTGTGAATGTGTTGATGGTGTGTCTGTGTGAATGTGTTGATGGTGTGTCTGTGTGATGATCATACTGTATATACTGTATGTGAATGTGTTGATGGTGTGTCTGTGTGATGATCATACTGTATATACTGTATGTGAATGTGTTGATGGTGTGTCTGTGTGATGATCATACTGTATATACTGTATGTGAATGTGTTGATGGTGTGTCTGTGTGATGATCATACTGTATATACTGTATGTGAATGTGTTGATGGTGTGTCTGTGTGAATGTGTTGATGGTGTGTCTGTGTGAATGTGTTGATGGTGTGTCTGTGTGAATGTGTTGATGGTGTGTGTTGGTCCTCACCCGTCCATAGACCTCTCCTTTCCACCATCCATTGGGAGCCTTCTTAGACAGGACCTTGACTGTGTCTCCTTCTCTCAGAGACAGCTCTGTACGGTCTCTGGCTGAGAAGTCATACCTGGCCCTAGCTGTGCCGAACGAATGCATACTGCCACCTACAGGGCAGAGAGAGAGAGAGGGAGGTGAGCGTGGGTGTGTGTGTGTGTGTGTTGAAACATACAGTATTTGAGAGGACTTATATTTGAGGTTATGGAAGGAAATAAGTTGAGGTTTGTAGGAAGTCTGGGGTGTGTGTGTGTGTACCTGGAGAGGGTGTGTTGAAAGGTGTATCACTGTTCAGGCTGGTTGAAGGGGGTCTGGAGGGTGGAGTGTGTGTGTGTGTCTGGGGAGGGTGTGTTGAAGGGTGTATCACTCTGTTCAGGCTGGTTGAAGGGGGTCTGGAGGGTGGAGGGTGTGTAGAAGGGTGTATCACTCTGTTCAGGCTGGTTGAAGGGGGTCTGGAGGGTGGAGTGTGTGTGTGTGTGTCTGGGGAGGGTGTGTTGAAGGGTGTATCACTCTGTTCAGGCTGGTTGAAGGGATCCTGGAGGGTGGAGTGTGTGTAGAAGGGTGTATCACTCTGTTCAGGCTGGTTGAAGGGGGTCTGGAGGGTGGAGTGTGTGTGTACCTGGGGAGGGTGTGTTGAAAGGTGTATCACTCTGTTCAGGCTGGTTGAAGGGGGTCTGGAGGGTGGTGTCCACTTCCTTAAAATACTCCTTCAGTGAATGCTGCTGGTAGAACTGAACCAGCTCCTAACGGGGGGAGGGGAGAGAGAGAGATGAGGGTAGACAGAGAGAGATGAGGAGGGTAGACAGAGAGAGAGATATGAGGGTAGACAGAGAGAGAGATGAGGGAGAGGGAGAGAGATGAGGAGGGTAGATAGAGTGATAAGAGGGAGAGAGAGAGAGAAGGGGAATGACGTACGATTAACCCTTTGAATGCTTTCTTCTCGTTGATGCGGTAGAGGCCTTCTGTTGATGTGATCTTGATGTGTCTGATGTCCATGTTAAACCTGGAGGAGACAGACAGGGTGAATGAGAATCTGTGTGTGTGTGTGAAAGAGAGAGAAAACAGATAACAAGCATCCTATGATTGCCAGCTGTCAGACAGCGCCTTTCTGATTGGCCAGTAAGGAGGCGGGGCTCACTTGAGGCTGATGGCGAACTCTCCTCCGTCTTTCTGGCGGACCAGAAACGTTCCGTCTGACCGTGAAATCAGGAGGTTCTTCGCCGCTGACCGGTCCATGTTCCCCGCAAACCTAGAACCCAAATCACTTAAATGACCAAACCTAGAACCCATTGCAGTTACGTTAGAACAGTACAAAACCTTTCCCATGATTGCTATCAATAACTATTTTGAAACACAGAACACTTCCAAACCTAGAACCCTGCAGTGCTACCACACTCTTAGAAATAAAGGTGCTATCTAGAACCTAAAAGGGTTCTTCGGCTGTCCCCATAGGAGAAACCTTTGAAGAACCCTTTTTGGTTCCAGGTATAACCCTTTTGGTTCCATCTAGAACCCTTTCCACAGATGGTTCTACATGGAATCCACTAGGGTTCTACCTGGAACCTTCAAGGGTTCTACCTGGAACCGAAAAGGGTTTTACCTGGAACCAAAAAAAATTATCCTATGGGGACAGACGGTGAACCCTTTTGAACTCTTTTTTCTAAGAGTGCAGGTGGTACATATCTAGAACATAGGTATGAGTGATACCAGGTGGTACATATCAAGAACATAGGTATGAGTGATACCAGGTGGTACATATATAGAACATAGGTATGAGTGATACCAGGTGTAAATAGAATGGTATCATTACTCACCATAGGAAGTCTGATAGGTCAGGAGTTGGTCTCTGGGGAGAGAGGTCAGAGGTTAGACAGTTTTGAGAACACAACCCCATGCTTCCTTGCAACTGAAGCAGTTAATAAAACACATGTTGGTATTTATATCAATACCAGATACGGTGCAGCCTACACATATAACATAAAATGTGCAATCAACGACATGTATGTATGCTACACACAGTGACATCTTTACACTGATGATGATCTAACCCGTGTGTAACCAAGAGAAAGGCCTGGGATTAGAAGCCCCAAGGCCTATAACCCACGATCGGATTGGATCCCGGCCATACTCCTAGATCAGTGTTTAGTCAGTGGTACTCACACAGATGAAGGGCTGGACCTTACTGCAGGGGAACCAACCCATCTGACCAATCGTCACATTCTTGCCCTGAGTGACACACACAGCAGACCAATCAGACGACTGGAACATCATTGTGTCTTACTAGTGCTTCCTGTAGCACATTATTGTACAGAAATGATTTACTACAAAGTACGTGTTTATAATGGTAATCAACTCATTAATAAGCTATGAATTACTTATAGGAATAATAGGCATTGTTAGCAGGTTGTATTAAAGAAAGGAGAGAGGAGGAGAGAGAGAGAGGAGGAGAGAGAGAAGGGAGGAGGAGAGAGAGAAGAGAGGAGGAGAGAGAAGAGAGGAGGAGAGAGAGAGAGGAGGAGAGAGAGAAGGGAGGAGGATAGAGAGAAGAGAGGAGGAGAGAGAGAAGAGAGGAGGAGAGAGAGAGAGAGAGAGCGAGAGAGGAGGAGAGAGAGAGAGAGGAGGAGAGAGAAGAGAGGAGAAGAGAGAGAGAAGAGAGGAGGAGAGAGAGAGCGAGAGGGAGGAGAGAGCGAGAGGAGGAGAGAGAGAAGAGAGGAGGAGAGAGAAGAGAGGAGGAGAGAGAGCGAGAGGAGGAGAGAGAGAAGAGAGGAGGAGAGAGAGGAGAGAGGAGGAGAGAGAGAGGAGGGAAGAGAGGAGAAGAGAGAGAGAGAGGAGGAGAGAGAGAAGGGAGGAGGAGAGAGAGAAGAGAGGAGGAGAGAGAGAAGAGAGGAGGAGAGAGAGAGAGTGAGAGAGCGAGAGAGAGGAGAGAGAGAAGAGAGGAGGAGAGAGAGAAGAGAGAGGAGGAGAGAGAGCGAGAGGAGGAGAGAGAGAAGAGAGGAGGAGAGAGAGCGAGAGAGGAGGAGAGAGAGAGAGGAGGAGAGAGAAGAGATGAGAAGAGAGAGAGAGAGGAGGAGAGAGAGAAGGGAGGAGGATAGAGAGGAGGAGAGAGAGAAGAGAGGAGGAGAGAGAGAAGAGAGAGAAGAGAGAGAGAGAGGAGGAGAGAGAGAAGGGAGGAGGAGAGAGAGAAGAGAGGAGGAGAGAGAGAGAGCGAGAGGAGGAGAGAGAGAAGAGAGGAGGAGAGAGAGAAGAGAGGAGGAGAGAGAGAAGAGAGGAGGAGAGAGAGAGAGAGGAGGAGAGAGAGCGAGAGGAGGAGAGAGAGAGAGAGGAGGAAAGAGAGAGATGGGAGGAGAGGAGGAGAGAGATGCCAGAACTGGACAACAACCTGACACTCAGCACACAGGGGGACAAACACCTACCTGGAGGTGACAGCATTCCCTCCCCAATATGCCCCCCTAGACACAACTTTAACAAAACAACCAACAAAAACGGTTCACAACTCCTGCAGCTCTGTCGCACGCTGGGTCTGTACATAGTCAACGGTAGGCTTCGAGGGGACTCCTATGGTAGGTACACCTATAGCTCATCTCTTGGCAGTAGTACTGTAGATTACTTTATCACTGACCTCAACCCAGAGTCTGTCAGAGCGTTCACAGTCTGCCCACTGACACACCTATCAGATCACAGCAAAATCACAATATACTCGAACAGAGCAATACTCAATCATGAGGATTCAAAGTCAAAGGAACTGAATAATATTAAGAAATGCTATAGATGGAAGGAAAGTAGTAGTGTGGAAACCTACCAACAAATAACTGGGCAACAACAAATTCAATCCCTTTTAGACAACTTCCTGGACAAAACGTTTCACTTTAATAGTAAAAGTGTAAACTTGGCAGTAGAAAACCTAAACAGTATATTTGACCTTTCAGCTTACCTATCAAATCTAAAAATGTCAAGCAGACAACCTAAGAAAATTAACAACAATGACAAATGGTTTGATGAAGGATGCAAAAACCTAAGAAAGTTTTTGAGAAACCTATCCAACCAAAATCATAGACCCACAAAACCTGAGCCTCACTATGGTGAATCACTGAAACAATACAGAAATACACTACGGAGAAAGAAGGAACAGCATGTCAGAAATCAGCTCAATGTAATTGAAAAATCCATAGAATCTAACCTTTTGAAAATTGCAACACACTAAACAAACAACACAAAGAGTTATCTATCCAAAAACGGAGATGAATGGGTAAACTACTTCTTCTCCAATCTTTTTGGCTCTATAACAAAGAACAAAAAAGCAAAAACATATACATGATCAAATACAAATCTTAGAATCAGCTATTACAGACTACCAGAACCCACTGGATTCTCCAATTACATTGAATGAACTACAGGACAAAATACAAACCCTCCAAACCAAAAAGGCCTGTGGTGTTGATGGTATCCTCGATGAAATGATCAGATATACAGACCACAAATTCCAATTGGCTTTCCTTAAACTCTTTAACATCATCCTCAGCTCTGAAATATTCCCCAATATTTGGAACCAAGGAGTGATCACCCCAATCCACAAAAAGTGGAGACAAATGTGCATTTGACATTATAAAATGTACATTATTCAATATGTGTTATTTTATAGTTTTGATGTTATAAAATGTACATTATTCAATATGTGTTATTTTATAGTTTTGATGTTATAAAATGTACATTATTCAATATGTGTTATTTTATAGTTTTGATGTTATAAAATGTACATTATTCAATATGTGTTATT
Source organism: Coregonus clupeaformis (assembly GCF_020615455.1). Taxonomy (NCBI): domain Eukaryota; kingdom Metazoa; phylum Chordata; class Actinopteri; order Salmoniformes; family Salmonidae; genus Coregonus; species Coregonus clupeaformis. The sequence goes on along the minus strand of NC_059229.1, from coordinate 1,978,484 downwards.
TTATAGTTTTGATGTCTTCACTATTATTCTACAATGTAGAAAATAGTACAAATAAAGAAAAACCCTTGAATGAGTAGGCCTCACCCTACTAGAATCTGAAGTCAAATGTCTACTGTTTGCTGATGATCTGGTGCTTCTGTCCCCAACATAGGAGGGCCTACAGCAGCACCTAGATCTTCTGCACAGATTCTGTCAGACCTGGGCCCTGACAGTAAATCTCAGTAAGACAAAAATAATGGTGTTCCAAAAAAAGTCAGTTTGCCATTATCACAAATCTAAATTCCATCTAGACACTGTTGCTCCAGGGCAGCGTTTCCCAAACTCGGTCCTGGGGACCCCAAGGGGTGTACATTTAGTTTTTTGCAATAGCACTACACAGATGATTTAAATAATAAAAGCTTGATTATTAGTTAATTATTTAAATCAGCTGTGTAGTGCTAGGTAAAAAACAAAATGTACACCCCTTGGGGTCCCCAGGACCGAGTTTGGGAAACGCTGCCCTAGAGCACACAAAAAACTATACCTACCTTGGCATAAACATCAGCACCACAGGTAACGTCCACAAAGCTGTGAACGATCTGAGAGACAAGGTAAGAAGGGCCTTCTATGCCATCAAAAGGAACATGAAATTCGACATCCCAATTAGGATCTGGCTAAAAATACTTGAATCGGTTATAGAACCCATTGCCCTTTATGGTTGTGAGGTCTGGGGTCCGCTCACCAACCAAGAATTCACAAAATGGGACAAACACCAAATTGAGACTCTGCAGACAGTATTCTGCAAAAACATCCTCTGTGTACAATGTAAAACACAAAATAATGCATGACTATGCCCGCTAATTATCAAAATCCAGAAAATAGCTGTTAAATTCTACAACCACCGAAAGGGAAGCGATTCCCAAACATTCCATAACAAAGACATCACCTACAGAGAGATGAACCTAGAGAAGAGTCCCCTAAGCAAGCTGGTCCTGGGGCTCTTTTTGTTTTCTCATGATTTGGTTGGGTCTAATTGTGTTGCTGTCCTGGGGCTCTGTGGGGTCTGTTTGTGTTTGTGAACCAAAAAACAGAGCAAACTAGAATGCTATTTGGCCCTCAACAGAGAGTACACAGTGGCAGAATACCTGACCACTGTGACTGACCCAAACTTAAGGAAAGCTTTGACTATGTACAGACTCAGTGAGCATAGCCTTGCTATTGAGAAAGGCTGCCGTAGGCAGACCTGGCTCTCAAGAGAAGACAAGCTATGTGCACACTGCCCACAAAATGAGGTGGAAACTGAGCTGCACTTCCTAACCTCCTGCCAAATGTATGACCATATTAGAGACACATATTTCCCTCAGATTACACAGACCCACAAAGAATTCTAAAACAAATCCAATGTTGATACACACCCATATCTATTGGGTGAAATACCACAGTGTGCCATCACAGCAGCAAGATTTGTGACCTGTTGCCACAAGAAAAGGGCCACCAGTGAATAACAAACACCATTGTAAATACCCATGCCAATAAAGCCCCTTAGAGAGAGAGAGAGAGAGAGAGAGAGAGAGAGAGAGAGAGCGAGAGAGAGAGAGAGAGAGAGAGAGAGAGAGAGAGAGAGAGAGAGAGAGAGAGAGAGAGAGAGAGAGAGAGAGAGAGTGAGAGAGAGAGAGAGTGAGAGTGAGAGAGAGAGAGAGAGAGAGAGTGAGAGAGAGAGTATCTCCACCCTCCCACCACTGTGTGTGTGTCTGTCTGCACGTCTGCGTGCTTCACCTCCCACCACTGTAGGTCGGCCTCGGCTCTTGTCAGTTCGATGACATCACCCATGGAGAGGTGCAGTGGTTGGCCGAACGCTACAGGGGGCGGAGGGACACCATAGTACTCCTGACACACCTCCATTTTAGGAAGACCTGAGAGAGAGAGAGAGAGAGAGAGAGAGAGGCAAACAAGTGTTTTAGGTTCAGTTAAAAACGTTCCCATTCTAATCTAATCCCAAATTGATTCAGTTCTATAATCTAGGATCCTCACCTGGACTGGCTTGTCTGTGAGAAGCTGACTTCTTATTCTGTAGGAACAAGACAGATCACAGATCTAAACCCACTATAACAGCCTCAAAGGTCACAGATATAAAACCCACTAGAAGAGACTCACAGGTCACAGATATACAACCCACTAGAACAGACTCACAGGTCACAGATATACAACCCACTAGAACAGACTCACAGGTCACAGATATACAACCCACTAGAACAGACTCACAGGTCACAGATATACAACCCACTAGAACAGACTCACAGGTCACAGATATACAACCCACTAGAAGAGACTCACAGGTCACAGATATACAACCCACTAGAAGAGACTCACAGGTCACAGATATACAACCCACTAGAAGAGACTCACAGGTCACAGATATACAACCCACTAGAACAGACTCACAGGTCACAGATATACAACCCACTAGAACAGACTCACAGGTCACAGATATACAACCCACTAGAAGAGACTCACAGGTCACAGATATACAACCCACTAGAACAGACTCACAGGTCACAGATATACAACCCACTAGAAGAGACTCACAGGTCACAGATATACAACCCACTAGAACAGACTCACAGGTCACAGATATACAACCCACTAGAACAGACTCACAGGTCACATATATACAACCCACTAGAAGAGACTCACAGGTCACGGATATACAACCCACTAGAACAGACTCACAGGTCACATATATACAACCCACTAGAACAGACTCACAGGTCACAGATATACAACCCACTAGAACAGACTCACAGGTCACAGATATACAACCCACTAGAACAGACTCACAGGTCACAGATATACAACCCATTAGAACAGACTCACAGGTCACAGATATACAACCCATTAGAACAGACTCACAGGTCACAGATATACAACCCACTAGAAGAGACTCACAGGTCACAGATATACAACCCACTAGAAGAGACAACACACTCCAGAAGGGTCTACTACAGAGCGCTAACTTTGACAAGCAACCAGAAATAGCTTTAGATTTTCTGGTTCATTAAGAAGCTAAACTTCAGGGTTTTTGGTTGTTGACTCAATTGTACCATTTCCATTTCAAGCTGGTCACCTGGACGTTGATTAAGGCAGCCCCCCGCTCCTCTCTGATTGGATTGAATGTGTTGGTTTGTGTTGAACTGACTAGCTGTCCCCTTTCCCATCTCTACAATACATATGTTATTTCACAATATCTAGGCAGGTTAGCTGGCTATTGATGCTCCCCTCAGCTGGACATGGTCCTGCCGTAAAGTGTTCCTGGCTCACGCAGTCCTTACTCAGTACTATAGTGATACGCTGCCAGATAAAGAGCATCTGAAAGGAGCCTTACCTTCTTCACGGTGCCTGAGTGGTCTGAAATACAAACCACAACACAGCTAAGTGTACAGCGTTACACACAACTGCAAAAACATACAATCAAAGAAAACACACACTGTAGCTGGACTACCTGGGTTGCGTCCGCAGCCTGGTACTCTTCCCAGGCATTCTTTATGAGCGGCCATTTTGCAACGACTACAACGATACCCCTGGAAGAATATCCCCCTGAGAAAGAGAGAGAAAGAGAGAGAGAGGAGGGAGAGAGAGAGAAGGGGAGCGGAGGGAGAGAGAGGAGAGAGAGAGAGGAGGAAGAGAGAGAAGGAAAGAGAGATAGAGAAAGGGAGAGGAGGGAGAGAGAGAGAGGAGGAAGAGAGAGGAGAGAGAGAGGATAGAGAGAGAAGGAGGGAGAGAGAGAGAGAGAGATTATAGAGAGAAATAGAGAGAGAATGTGAGAAGTCTCAATCTATCTAGCTTTCTATCTATCTGTATGTAGAGTCAAATCATTCTTCATAAAGTTCTCCAGCCTCAACCCTGACCTCTCCAACCTATGCAAGATCAAGTGACTACATGTGAGTGTGTACGTGCCCCCTCGCACTTGTCAAATCAAATCAATCAAATGTCATTTAATTTGTCACATGCTTGGTAAACAACAGGTGTAGACTAACAGTGAAATGCTTACTGACGGGCCCGTCCCAACAACGCAGAGAGAACAAAAGAGAAATAATATAAAAATAATAACACAAGGAATAAATACACAATGAGTAACGATACCTTGGCTATACACACTGGGTACCAGTACAGAGTTGATGTGCAGGGGTACGAGGTAATTGAGGTAGATATGTACATATAGGTAGGGGTAAAGTGACTAGGCAACAGGATAGATAATAATAAGGTAATTGAGGTAGATATCTACATATAGTAGGGGTAAAGTGACTAGGCAACAGGATAGATAAAACAGTAGCAGCAGCGTATGTGGAGAGTCAAAAGAGTTGCAAAAGAGTCAATGCAGATAGTCCAGGTAGCTTTTTTCTATTTCTTTGCTTAGCTGTTCAGTCTTTTCCAACTATCATCGGAGCCCCCGGTAGCAGAGAGAACAGTCTATGACTAGGGTGGCTGGAGTCTTTATCATCTTTAGGGCCTTCCTCTGACACCGTCTGGTATAGAGGTCCTGGATGGCAGGGAGCTCGGCTCCAGTGATGTACTGGGCCGTTCGCACTACCCTCTGTAGCGCCTTGCGGTCGGATGCCAAGCAGTTGCCATACCAGGCGGTGATGCAGCCAGTCAAGATGCTCTCAATGGTGCAGCTGTAGAACTTATTGAGGATCTGAGGAGCGTGTGTGTGTGTGTACCTGAGTAGCATACAGCAGGCCTTGCAGGAGGTGGTATCTTCAAAGCAGTACATCTGGAAGTCATGACTGTTGGCAGTACAGTTCTCTGGACACATGTTGGACCTGCCGATCAATCAACCAATCAATCAACCAGTCAATCTATCAACCAACCAACCACCAGTCAATCAACCAACCAACTAACCAACCAGTCAATCCATCAATTAATCAACCAACCAGTCAGTCAATCAATCAATCAACATCAATCAATCAATCAATCAACCAGTCAGTCTGTCTGTCCATCAATCAATCAATCCATCCATCCATCCATCCCTCCCTCCCTCCCTCCCTCCCTCCCTCCCTCCCTCCCTCCCTCCCTCCCTCCCTCCCTCCCTCCCTCCCTCCCTCCCTCCTCCCTCCCCTCCCTCCTCCCTCCCTCCCTCCCTCCCTCCCTCCCTCCAGTATTGTATGACTCACAGGGCCATCTCAAACTGCTCCAGCCATTTCTTCTTGAGATCTCTGGTCTTGAAGAACAGGTCGTATCCCAACTTCCCATAACAGTCTATAAGCAGGAAAAAATGTGACCACTACACACACACACACACACACACACACACACACACACACACACACACACACACACACACACACACACACACACACACACACACACACACACACACACACAAACATACACACACAAAAGGGATACGTTTAGTACAAAATGTGAGGAGAGGAGAGGAGAGGAGAGGAGAGGAGAGGAGAGGAGAGGAGAGGAGAGGAGAGGAGAGGAGAGGAGAGGATAAAGCAACCTTCTTGTTGTCCTTCTCCCCGATGGTCTCGTCTCGTAGCTGGTAGTGCTGCAGCTCTATAATCTCCTTCAGTTCCATCATCTCTCCACTCTTCTTCTTACACACCAGCATCGCCTTGTCAAACAGGAAGGCATACCTGATACACACACACACAGTCTTGTATAGCTAAGCTTGTCGGGACATACAACTCAGTCCCATTCAAAATCCTATTTTCCTTAACCCCTAACGCTAAACCTAACCCTTACCCTAACCTTAACCTCCAAACCTTAACCCTAAACCTAACCCTAGCTCCTAACCCTAACCCTAAAACTAACCCTAGCTCCTAACCCTAACCCTAAACCTAATTCTATCCCTAACACTAATTCTAACCTTAACTCCCCTAGAAATAGCATTTGACCTTGTGGGGACTAACAAAATGTCCCCAGATGGTCAAATTTCTGTTTGTTTACTATTTTTGTGGAGACTTCTGGTCCCCACAAGTATAGTTAAACATGTCCACACACACACACACACACACACACACACAACTTTGTAAAACAACAATACACCCCCACACACACACACACACACACACACACACACACACACACCTGTCCTGTTTGGATTTCTTCTCTGAGGAGATGATCTTCAGTTCTCCGTCTATCTTGGGTCGTCCGTACAGAGCCAGAGACTGGGTCATGTTCTCTATAGACAACTGGAAGGTGGTGATCTGTTTGATGATCTCATTGTCTCTCTTTACCTCGTTCACACACTGGGCGAGGTCCTGACACACACACACACACACACACACACACACACACACACAGGTACAGATGAACACGCAGAAACACACAGACACCAGAGAGAGAACAACATGTTTGTGTCATGCTTGTCCTCTTGGTATCAGTCTGGAAGAGGAAGGTCGACTCACTCTCATGGCGTCTAGAGCTGTCCGAAGGTTGTCTTTCTCTGTAGTGCCAGACGTGTGTTTCACCAGCTCCTGGTAATCACATTACACTATTAATATGATGGCATTTAGGCCACGTGTGTTAATGAAACACACGCACACACACACCACACGCACACACACCACAGCACACAGGTTGTGTACCTGGAGCAGTAGGTGGTATTTGAGGACTCTCTGCATGGGAACCATGAGTAGATCACGCAGAGAAAACCTGCCACTGTTTGCCCTCTTAGAGCACTCCTAGAGAGGAGAGGAGAGGAGAGGAGAGGAGAGGAGAGGAGAGAGAGGAGAGGAGAGGAGAGGAGAGGAGAGGAGAGGAGAGGAGAGGAGAGGAGAGGAGAGGAGAGGAGAGGAGGGGAGAGACAGATATCAGTTCAGTCCAGAGGGAGAGAGACTGGGAGGGAGAAAGAGGTCAGTGTAGATTAAAGAGAATTACCTACTTCAGACATGTATCCAAATCTCTGTCCTCTTCCATGTTTCATAGATTTTAATTTTTTTATTTAACCTTTATTTAACTAGGCAAGTCAGTTAAGAACAAATCCTTATTTACAATGACGGCCTACACCGGCCAAACCCGGACGACGCTGGGCCAATTGTGCGCCGCCCTATGGGACTCCCAATCACGGCCGGATACAGCCTGGAATCGAACCAGGGTCTGTAGTGACGCCTCTAGCACTGAGATGCAGCGCCTTAGACCGCTGCACCGCTCGGAGACCACTCGGGGTGATGTATACAACTCTCTATTCTCACCTGTAGTTTCATCCTGACGCCTTCCTTCATGGCGGACATCTTGTCCAGGTGTTTAGTAGCTGCTTCCACCTGACTGCAGTACCGCCCATACGGCAACAACCTGGGAGAGAGAGAGAGATATATATTCATTTTTAAATCATCTTTCCAGCCCTTATATCCCCTTCTAACCAATCCCTTCAGATGTGCATACCGTGCTGATAATGTTGTAGGTGTGTGTATTTCTCTACCTCTCTTTGTAATTGATGAAGACCTGGTAAAGGTTCTCGGCGTTCAGGGTTAAGATGGAGGTCTGGATCTCCCCCAGCAGACTACGATGGGTTATGGCCAGATCCTACAGAGACAGTCGGAGAGAGGGAGGGAAGGAGGGAGAGAGAGAGGGAGGTGAGAGGGAGAGGAGGAGGGAGATGACGACTTGATATGCGGGGAGGAGACAGCCATTTCTCTCACACACAGAGAGGAGACAGACATATCTCTCACACACAGAGAGGAGACAGACATATCTCTCACACACAGAGAGGAGACAGCCATTTCTCTCACACACAGAGAGGAGACAGCCATATCTCTCACACACAGAGAGGAGACAGACATATCTCTCACACACAGAGAGGAGACAGCCATTTCTCTCACACACAGAGAGGAGACAGACATATCTCTCACACACAGAGAGGAGACAGACATATCTCTCACACACAGAGAGGAGACAGCCATATCTCTCACACACAGAGAGGAGACAGCCATATCTCTCACACACAGAGAGGAGACAGCAAAATCTCTCACACACAGAGAGGAGACAGACATATCTCTCACACACAGAGAGGAGACAGCCATATATCTCACACACAGAGAGGAGACAGACATATCTCTAACACACAGAGAGGAGACAGACATATCTCTAACACAAAGATAATGACTTCGTTCCACACGGAGTGGACAAAACATGGTCTTTCCATGACATAGACTGACCAGGTGAATCCAGGTGAAAGCTATGAACCCTTATTGATGTCACTTGTTAAATCCACTTCAGTCAGTGTAGATGAAGGGGAGGAGACAGGTTAAAGAAGGATTGTTAAGCCTTGAAACAATTGAGACATGGATTGTGTATGTGTGCCATTCAGAGGGTGAATGGGCAAGACAAAATATTTAAGTGCCTTTGAACGGGGTATGGTAGTAGGTGCCAGGTGCACCGGTTTCAGTGTGTCAAGAACTGCAACGCTGCTTGGTTTTTCACGCTCAACAGTTTCCCGTGTGTATCAATAATGGTCCACCACCCAAAGGATATCCAGCCAACTTGACACAACTGTGGGAAGCATTGGAGTCAACATGGGCCCAGCATCCCTGTGGAACGCTTTCGACACCTTGTAGAGTCCATGCCCTGACGAATTGAGGCTGTTCTGAGGGCAAAAGGGCTACTCAATATTAGGAAGGTGTTCCTAATGTTTTGTACACTCAGTGTATATACACTAATACTATGCACAGCAGGAAGAACACTATACCTCCGTGTTGATGAAGATACTCTCTATGTCGTGAGGCTGAAGGAACTTCTGGAGGGGCTTCATAAAGTGCTACACACACAGAGAGAGTTACAGTTAAGTTTGAGAGAGAGAGAGAGAGAGAGAGAGAGAGAGAGAGAGAGAGAGAGAGAGAGAGAGAGAGAGAGAGAGAGAGAGAGAGAGAGAGAGAGAGAGAGAGAGAGAGAGAGAGAGAGAGAGAGAGAGAGAGAGAGAGAGAGAGAGAGAGAGAGAGAGAGAGAGAGAGAGAGAGAGAGAGAGAGAGAGAGAGAGAGAGAGAGAGAGAGAGAGAGAGAGAGAGAGAGAGAATGAGAGAGAGAGAGAGAATGAGAGAGAGAGAGAGAGAGAGAGAGAGAGAGAGAGAGAGAGAGAGAGAGAGAGAGAGAGAGAGAGAGAGAGAGAGAGAGAGAGAGAGAGAGAGAGAGAGAGAGAGAGAGAGAGAGAGAGAGAGAGAGAGAGAGAGAGAGAGAGAGAGAGAGAGAGAGAGAGAGAGAGAGAGAGAGAGAGAGAGAGAGAATGAGAGAGAGAGAGACAGAGAGAGGGACAGAGACACAGAGGGAGAGAGAGATACAGAGAGAGGGACAGAGAGAGAGAGAGAGAGATACAGAGAGAGAGAGAGAGAGAGAGAGAGAGTACTACCTGTAATATGGACTCCAGTGTGTCAGTGTATTTCTCCTCTGTCAGTCTGATCTCCTGCAGGCAGCATTCTCTCTTGTCCACCTCCATCTTCTGCTGCTGCTGCTGTAACGTAACACAACCACAATTACACAACCAGAACATAACCAGAACACAACTTGAATATGGTTACAGCAGACACAACCATCCATTCACTCTTATCCACCTCCATACTCTGTTGCTGTAAGATAATATAACCATAATACAACCATAATATAACATTCTCTGTTATCCACCTCCATACTCTGTTGCTGTAAGATAATATAACCATAATATAACATTCTCTGTTATCCACCTCCGTACTCTGTTGCTGTAAGATAATATAACCATAATACAACCATAATATAACATTCTCTGTTATCCACCTCCATACTCTGTTGCTGTAAGATAATATAACCATAATATAACATTCTCTGTTATCCACCTCCGTACTCTGTTGCTGTAAGATAATATAACCATAATACAACCATAATATAACATTCTATCTTATCCACCTCTGTCCTCTGCTGCTGTAACATAACACAACCATAACATAACCATAACACAACCACATCTGGTTAATTCTCTCTTATCCCTTTACCCACGTCTTCTGCTGCTGTAGCATAACAAAACCATAATAGAACCAAAACACAAGCATAAAACAGGACCATAACACAACCATAAAATGACCATTCCGAGTGTAGAAACAGCTCCTAGCCCAATCCTTCAAGTCTGAAAGCACCATTCTGTTCTCTCACCGTCTCTGATGGCTCATCGGCCCTCATCAGGTCTTCATATATCTCATCCCCCTCATTCTCCTGGTCCTCCACACAGTCATACAGGTCATCATCCTCATCCACTGTCTCACTGAGAGGGAGAGAGAGGGGGGAGAGGGAGGGAGGGAGGGGAGGGGGGAGAGAGGGAGGGAGGGAGGGAGGGAGGGAGGGGAGGGGAGGGGAGGGGAGGGAGGGAGGGAGGGGAAGGGAGGGGAGGGGAGGGGAGGGAGGATATGATTAGTCATTATGATACAACACACACACACACACACACTGTAACTTACTCAATCTGGTCAGAGAGACCGCTGTAGATGTCATCATCAGTAATACAGCCTTCTATTGGGAAAGGCCTGGAGAGAGAGAAAGAGAGAGAGAAAGATAAAGAGAGAGAGAGAGATGGGGAGGGGGAGGAGAGAGAAAAAAAAGAGAGAGAGAGAGAGAGAGGGAAGATGGGGGAGGGGGGGGGGAGAGATGGGAGGAGAGAGAGAGGGAGAGATGGGGGAGGGGGGAGATAGAGGGAGAGAAAACATTAAGATACTGTTTTACTTTCCAATAAAGATGTCAATAGAATGGTTGAGTTTATAGAGTTGGGTAACTTACTGGAAACCCTTCTGGATGGAGATGGATGAGTGGGACAGAATGGACAAGGTGTCTATCACCTGAAACACAGACATACAGGGACATGGGATGACATACAGGGACATGGGATGACATAGAGGGACATGGGATGACATAGAGAGACATGGGATGACATACAGGGACATGGGATGACATACAGGGACATGGGATGACATACAGGGACATGGGATGACATACAGGGACATGGGATGACATAGAGAGACATGGGATGACATAGAGAGACATGGGATGACAGAGAGACATGGGATGACAGAGAGACATGGGATGACAGAGAGACATGGGATGACATAGAGGGACATGAAATGACATGGGATGACATAGAAAGATATTGAGAGAAATTAGATAAATACGCTAGATATTTAAATGCTGTCGTTTTACTGGTGGTGAGCTGTATAGCACACAGAAAACGTCACCTATTTTATGACAGGCGACGTAAGACACACGAGAGTGACAATATTTCTGAATGCTTCTATTGCTCCCTCTCTGTCTTACAGTTTTACTATGACTCAGGAAGATGGAGAGAGAGAGAGAGAGAGAGAGAGAGAGAGAGAGAGAGAGAGAGAGAGAGAGAGAGAGAGAGAGAGAGAGAGAGAGAGAGAGAGAGAGAGAGAGAGAGAGAGAGAGAGAAGAGAGAGAGAGAGAGAGAGAGAGAGAGAGAGAGAGAGAGAGAGAGAGAGAGAGAGAGAGAGAGAGAGAGAGAGAGAAACTACAGCGTCTTGAATGAGTGAGAATGAGAGAGAAAGAAAGAGAGAGAGAGAGACAGAGAGAAAGAGAAACAGAGAGACAGAGAAAGAGAGAGAGAGAGAGAGACAGAGAGAGAGAGAGAAAGAGAAACAGAGAGACAGAGACAGAGAAAGAGAGAGAGAGAGAGAGAGAGACAGAGAGAGACAGAGAGAGAGAGAGAGAGACAGAGAAAGAGAGAGAGAGAGACAGAGAGAGAAGCGAGAGAGAAGTGAAACCCGTAGTAGAGGAGAAGGAAGAGAGCAGACAAACCAATGGCTGAGAGAGACAGAAGACTGATACTGTTTGTACACTGCATGGCCAAAAGTATGTGGACACCCCTTGACTGTGTCGTTTAAAGGTTGTGGTTGTGCTCTGGGCTGCGTTATGACTGTGTCAGGGTCGCAGAGAGAAACATGACTTGTTCCTGTAACTGGGTTGGTTTATGCTAACCGTGGTGACACATTGACAGGAAGCTGCAGAGTGTGAGGCGGCAGAATGAAAACGAAAGAAAACTGCTGTAACACCCAGGTCAAAGACCACACACACACTATCAGACGACAGCAAGGGGACTGCTGTAACACCCATGTCAAAGACCACACACACACTATCAGACGACAGCAAGGGGAACCACTCCTCCCCACCTTCAGGCTATGCTCAAACCCTACATCCCAACTCGGGCACTCTTGGCCGTCCCACCCCTACAACGAGGTCAGCTCCCCCCCCCCCAAAACTAAATAGAACTTGCACTTGTTGTCTTTTCCTAGACTGTGATATGTGGTTGTCCCACCTAGCTATCTTTTAAGATGAATGCACTAACTGTAAGTCACTCTGGATAAGAGCGTCTGCTAAATGACTAAAATGTAAATGTAAAATGAGAAAGAGAGAACAAGAGCGAGTTCAGATGAGGTGAGGTGATGTCACACACACACACACCTTGCCGAAGTCTCTGACATCAAACAGGTCGAAGGCTTCAAACAGTTCAGTCTTCTTCAGGTGAAACTTCTCCTGACACACCCCCAGGAACGTACGGATGTTCTTCAGACACAGGAACTACAGGGAGCCAATCAGAACAGGTTATTTCAGACACAGGAACTATAGAAGCCAATAATATCAGGTTATTCAGAGACAGGAACTAGAGGAGCCAATCAGATAAGGTTATTTAAGACATAGGAACTACAGAAGCCAATCATATCAGGTTATTTAAGACACAGGAACTACAGTGAGCTAATCAGAACAGGTTATTCACAAGCCATTCAGTCACACTTCATAGTCAAACAGATTCAGTTATCACATTGAAATGTGTCATCATCACACATTCACTCAGCCAACTTGTGTAATGATTGACCAATAAATGAATTGGTTGACAGACACAATGCTGTGCACATTACTATGGAAACCAGCAGGGAGGTGGGGAGAGATAGAGGGAAAGAAACAATGGAGAGAAGGAGAGAGACAGAGAGAGAGAGGGAGAGAAAATAGGGGGAGTTAGAGGGAGAGAGAAATTATGGGGAGAGAGAGAGAGAGAGAGAGAGAGAGGGGGAGAGAGAGAAACTAGGGAGAGAGAGAGAGAGAGAGAGAGAGAGAGAGGGGGGGGAGAGAGAAACTAGGGAGAGAGAGAGAGAGAGCGAGAGAGAGAGAGGGGGGAGAGGGGAGAGAGAGAGAGAGAGAGGGGGAGAGAGAGAAACTAGGGAGAGAGAGAGAGAGAGAGAGAGAGAGAGAGAGAGAGAGAGAGAGAGAGAGAGAGGGGGAGAGAGAGAGAGAGAGGGGGAGCGAGAGAAACTAGGGAGAGAGAGAGAGAGAGAGAGAGAGAGAGAGAGAGAGAGAGAGAGATACAAATACAAAACCGCAAGGTCTTCATCCAGTCAGTGTAAAATACATGAATGTCTCAAATACGAAACCGCAAGGTGTTCATCCAGTCAGAGTAAAATACATGAATGTCTCAAATACGAAACCCCAAGGTGTTCATTCAGTCACTGTAAAACACATTAAGGTTAACACACTGCTGCTCAGCGGTCAGACATTTACAGAGATTTGCATAGCTTCCTGCCAGAGCAGTGTGTGGTGTTGTGTCGTCTCAGCATTGTTAAATGGAGAACTCTAATTTCAGAAAAGGGGAAATGTTCAGAGTTCTGACTGACACTCATATATCACCCTGGTGTGAGCACACACACACGTACGCACACACACACACACACACACACACGTACGCACACACACACGTACGCACACACACACACATACGCGCACACACACACACCTGTGACGTCCACAGACGTCCTTTCATTGAAATGGACACTTCCCTGTGCAGTTCTGCAAAGTGTCTCAACATGTGTATGTATCATGAAGGTGCTGGATGGAGGACACCAGTCACATGATGTTTCTGAACCACAGTCTTACCTCATAGGATTCCCCAGAGTTACACACACACACAAGGTCACTCAGCAAGGTCAAACCTGCTACTACCGAACACACACACACACACACACACTTAATCAAATTGATCAATAAATTACAATATTCTGATATTCTGACCCGCAGAAAGGATTGCCCAGTCCCTTACACCCACACACTGTAAACCACAAGAGATTATGGTATTTGATACACACCCACCCACACACACACACACACACACACACACACACACACACACACACACACCCGATCGCTATCAGGTGATTTTCTTATCTCATTGTCCGGGGGCTTAAATGCAGTCTGTTCGTCGCTATGGAACGGTCGCTATGGAAATGGCCTGTAGGGAAATGAAGCAGGAAACCTATCATCCTGCGGAGCGGCCTTCTCACTCTAGAGGTGTCCTCTTCATGTCGTGGCGTCCGTCCAGCCATGGTGGTTCTTCTCCCTCGCGCCTCTTATGTTCCGCTAAACTACATCTCTCTCTCTCTCTCTCTGGTTGGTTGACTACGGCTGCCCCTCCTGCCGGGACCAGAACCACATCCACCCATGTTGCCTGATGACACCATGCACCCGAGGGCCACCATGACAACATCCCCTGATGCTTCCACTGCCGCATATTCATTCCACCAACTCCAGGCCTCAAAGACTTCGACCCAGGCCCTCCAAAAATCAGCTCCGGACCTGGCTTCTCTCCCAGCCTCATATTCTGATTTGGCGTCTAACACAACCTAAGTCCCTACAGGTACAGCTCCCCCTGACGGCCCAGCAGGTCAGCTTTCTCTCTCGCTCCTCTCTTTAATACCGGCCACACCGCTCCCTGGCCTCTTGCTACTGCTTTTCTCACTGGACCCTCTGGACCTTGACTGCTGCTCTGGACCCGGACTGCTGCTCTGGACCCGGACTGCTGCTCTGGACCCGGACTGCTGCTCTGGACCCGGACTGCTGCTCTGGACCCGGACTGCTGCTCTGGACCCGGACTGCTGCTCTGGACCCGGACTGCTGCTCTGGACCCGGACTGCTGCTCTGGACCCTGTCTGCTGCTCTGGACCCGGACTGCTGCTCTGGACCCTGACTGCTGCTCTGGACCCGGACTGCTACTCTGGACCCGGACTGCTGCTCTGGACACAGACTGCTGCTCCGGCAGTGACTCACCTACCCTTTCTGCCAGCGACAGCCTATCTCTCAGCATACTGCTACCTCTGCCCTCTACCTCACGTTCTGACTCCGCCGGCGGTGCAACTGGTTTTCTGGTTGCCTGCTCTAGCCTCCTGGCTATTTTGCCTGCTCCATCTTCACAGCCTCTAGCAGCCCACTGGCCCTGTGTCCACTGCTCCAGCAGCTCTCCCCCTCTCAGGTCCCACTGGCCCTGTGTCCACTGCTCCAGCAGCTCTCCCCCTCTCAGGTCCCACTGGCCCTGTGTCCACTGCTCCAGCAGCTCTCCCCCTCTCAGGTCCCACTGGCCCTGTGTCCACTGCTCCAGCAGCTCTCCCCCTCTCAGGTCCCACTGGCCCTGTGTCCACTGCTCCAGCAGCTCTCCCCCTCTCAGGTCCCACTGGCCCTGTGTCCACTGCTCCAGCAGCTGCTCCTCTCAGGTCCCACTGGCCCTGTGTCCAGTGCTCCAGCAGCTGCTCACCCCGTCTCTCTGCCACTGACGTCCTCTCTCCCCGCCTCAGGCCCCGCCGGCTTGTGACTGCTGCTCCCATGGTGACACACACTCCCTCTCCACCAGTGATGACCTCCATCTTTGCCTCTGGTCCTACTGGTCCTGTGACCGCCACCCTCTGCCAGCGACGCTGGTTCAACCAGCTATCTGTGCCTGCTGCCTCTGTTCCTCACAGCTGTGACTGCTGACCCCAGCGGCGCCCTCCGGCTCACCGTTCCCTCTCGACGGCCGCCCTGTCTCTTCCTTCACCCAGCACACTCCACTACAATTCGCATCCAGTCTCTTCCTCGCTTCGCCAGCAGATCCTACACGGTCCTGCTGGCCCCTCTCTCTGCCAGTGACGACCTCTCTGCCCACCTCGGGTCCCTCTAGGCTCGTATATGGCCTTCTCGTACTACAGAGACGTCATCTGCTCGGCTCACCCTTCTCGCCGCTAGGAGTTGGATGACTACCACTCCATCGTTATGGATCTGGCTGTTCGTTATGGTGGCGCAACAATCTACGACTGCCATTGGCTGTTTTCGGCTGTCATTGCCTCCAGGCTCCTGCAGTGGAATGTCAGCACGTACTGGGGCGCTCTTGACAGCTGGACTGTAGCCTCTTCGCCCGCAGGGTGTCCATCGCTTCCGACCTCTGCAGTTGTCCATCCCACCCTGCCTGCATCCTTGCGACCTCTGTAGTTGTCCATCCCACCCTGCCTGCATCCTTGCGACCTCTGTAGTTGTCCATCCCACCCTGCCTGCATCCTTGTGACCTCTGTAGTTGTCCATCCCACCCTGCCTGCATCCTTGTGACCTCTGTAGTTGTCCATCCCACCCTGCCTGCATCCTTGCGACCTCTGTAGTTGTCCATCCCACCCTCCCTGCATCCTTGCGACCTCTGTAGTTGTCCATCCCACCCTCCCTGCATCCTTGCGACCTCTGCAGTTGTCTCCCTTGATGCGTCCCCCTCTGACAACCCCTTCCTTCCGTCAGCCGTCATCCCCCCGTGCTCCAACGACCTGGTTACTACATTTGCCCTCGACACCCTTTCGACCCTCTGGCGGCAGCTCCGCCCCCTCATGCCAGTGACGTCCTCTCTCTTCACCAGCCGGAACCCGCTGACTGCCACTGTCACCCCCGCAGCGTCTCACCTTCCATCCCTACCAGCCATGAACTCCCACATCTCAGCCAGCTCATCCAGTTACCTGCCAACTGCTCCCGCAGCGGTTCAGACCCTGGTCTTACCGGCTGAGAGCCTCTCCTAGATCAGTGAGCCAACTGCCTCTGTTCAAGTCTTCAACTGCCCAGCCTCACCATCACCACAGCAGCCGAACTACCGAGACCTGATGGTGATGTCTATCTGACACTCCAAGCCAAACTCTAGAAACCACCCCCTGAATCCCTCCTCTACAGTCCTCTACTTCATCCGGTCCATTCTCATTCCCTCCTCTACAGTCCTCTACTTCATCCCTCCTCTACAGTCCTCTACTTCATCCGGTCCATTCTCATTCCCTCCTCTACAGTCCTCTACTTTATCCGGTCCATTCTCATTCCCTTCCTACAGTCCTCTACTTCATCTGGTCCATTCTCATTCCCTCCTCTACAGTCCTCTACTTCATCCCCCGGTCCATTCTCATTCCCCTCTCCTACAGTCCTCTACTTCATCCGGTCCATTCTCATTCCCTCCTCTACAGTCCTCTACTTCATCCGGTCCATTCTCATTCCCCTCCTCTACAGTCCTCTACTTCATCCGGTCCATTCTCATTCCCTTCCTACAGTCCTCTACTTCATCTGGTCCATTCTCATTCCCCTCCTCTACAGTCCTCTACTTCATCCGGTCCATTCTCATTCCCCTCCTCTACAGTCCTCTACTTCATCTGGTCCATTCTCATTCCCTCCTCTACAGTCCTCTACTTCATCCGGTCCATTCTCATTCCCCTCCTCTACAGTCCTCTACTTCATCCGGTCCATTCTCATTCCCCTCCTCTACAGTCCTCTACTTCATCCGGTCCATTCTCATTCCCCTCCTCTACAGTCCTCTACTTCATCCGGTCCATTCTCATTCCCCCCTCTACAGTCCTCTACTTCATCCGGTCCATTCTCATTCCCCTCCTCTACAGTCCTCTACTTCATCTGGTCCATTCTCATTCCCCTCCTCTACAGTCCTCTACTTCATCCGGTCCATTCTCATTCCCCTCCTCTACAGTCCTCTACTTCATCTGGTCCATTCTCATTCCCCTCCCCCCTCTACAGTCCTCTACTTCATCTGGTCCATTCTCATTCCCTCCTCTACAGTCCTCTACTTCATCCGGTCCATTCTCATTCCCCTCCTCTACAGTCCTCTACTTCATCCGGTCCATTCTCATTCCCTCCTCTACAGTCCTCTACTTCATCCGGTCCATTCTCATTCCCCTCCTCTACAGTCCTCTACTTCATCCGGTCCATTCTCATTCCCCTCCTCTACAGTCCTCTACTTCATCCGGTCCATTCTCATTCCCCTCCTCTACAGTCCTCTACTTCATCCGGTCCATTCTCATTCCCCTCCTCTACAGTCCTCTACTTCATCCGGTCCATTCTCATTCCCCTCCTCTACAGTCCTCTACTTCATCTGGTCCATTCTCATTCCCTTCCTACAGTCCTCTACTTCATCTGGTCCATTCTCATTCCCTTCTCTACAGTCCTCTACTTCATCTGGTCCATTCTCATTCCCTCCTCTACAGTCCTCTACTTCATCTGGTCCATTCTCATTCCCTTCCTACAGTCCTCTACTTCATCCGGTCCATTCTCATTCCCTTCCTACAGTCCTCTACTTCATCCGGTCCATTCTCATTCCCTTCCTACAGTCCTCTACTTCATCCGGTCCATTCTCATTCCCTTCCTACAGTCCTCTACTTCATCCGGT
The DNA here is from genome assembly GCF_020615455.1 of Coregonus clupeaformis. Lineage (NCBI taxonomy): Eukaryota > Metazoa > Chordata > Actinopteri > Salmoniformes > Salmonidae > Coregonus > Coregonus clupeaformis. Next base: position 1,960,045 of record NC_059229.1, on the reverse strand, counting down.
CCATTCTCATTCCCCTCCTCTACAGTCCTCTACTTCATCTGGTCCATTCTCATTCCCCTCCCCTACAGTCCTCTACTTCATCTGGTCCATTCTCATTCCCCTCCTCTACAGTCCTCTACTTCATCTGGTCCATTCTCATTCCCTTCCTACAGTCCTCTACTTCATCTGGTCCATTCTCATTCCCTTCCTACAGTCCTCTACTTCATCTGGTCCATTCTCATTCCCCTCCTCTACAGTCCTCTACTTCATCTGGTCCATTCTCATTCCCCTCCTACAGTCCTCTACTTCATCCGGTCCATTCTCATTCCCCTCCTCTACAGTCCTCTACTTCATCCGGTCCATTCTCATTCCCTTCCTCTACAGTCCTCTACTTCATCCGGTCCATTCTCATTCCCCTCCTCTACAGTCCTCTACTTCATCTGGTCCATTCTCATTCCCCTCCTCTACAGTCCTCTACTTCATCTGGTCCATTCTCATTCCCCTCCTCTACAGTCCTCTACTTCATCTGGTCCATTCTCATTCCCTTCCTACAGTCCTCTACTTCATCCGGTCCATTCTCATTCCCTTCCTACAGTCCTCTACTTCATCTGGTCCATTCTCATTCCCTTCCTACAGTCCTCTACTTCATCCGGTCCATTCTCATTCCTCTACTGAATCCCTCCTCTACAGTCCTCTACTTCATCCGGTCTATTCTCATTCCCCTACTGAATCCCTCCTCTACAGTCCTCTACTTCATCCGGTCCATTCTCATTCCCTTCCTACAGTCCTCTACTTCATCTGGTCCATTCTCATTCCCTTCCTACAGTCCTCTACTTCATCCGGTCCATTCTCATTCCCCTCCTCATACGGTCCTCATTCTCACATTCATTCCATTCTCATTCCCCTCCTACAGTCCTCTACTTTATCCGGTCCATTCTCATTCCCTTCCTACAGTCCTCTACTTCATCTGGTCCATTCTCTTTCCCTTCCTACAGTCCTCTACTTCATCCGGTCCATTCTCATTCCCCTCCTCCAACAGTCCTCATTCTCACATTCATTCCATTTCCTCAAATATTCTATATTTCAATGTCTGTTCCTTAAACTGGTGACATGAAGCAGGAAGTATTAGTATACAGCTTAAAGGGTAGGTAGCATAAACGTAGCCACATGTAACATATGGATTTCCATTCCTATAACATTTCCAATGCAAAGTTACACCTCACTTTTTTGTATTTTGTGAGTTATTACCTTAAACGGATCAGAATTCCAAAGTTTTCAGACGTACAAGCAAACGCTTTGAATGTATTGTTACAAATCAACTTGCAAGGTTGCTTGCCAACTAACCCGCTGACGTTAGCCCTACTAGCTAGCCAGCTAACATAATGTATATACAGGTGTGTGTGTGTGTTACCTGGGACATCTGTGGTCGTAGGTTGATCTCTCGGAGGTTGACGGCGTGGGGTAGTAAGTTGTTGAGCAGCTGACAGAGCAGGACTCCATCCCTCAGAGCCTGGGCTAGCTCACACACCTGAGCACTGTCCCACGTTACCCTGTGGCTCTCAGGGAGCACCCTGCACTCTATCAGCCACACTGCACAGTGACGCCACAGCTCCATCTCAACCTGAACACCACCGCCTGGACACAATAGGAACACAACATAACATGAACATGACCATAAGACAACCATAACCCTGATCAACCACACTGCACAGTGACGCCACAGCTCCGTCTCAACCTGAACACCACCGCCTGGACACAACAGGAACATACAATGAAACATAACCGTAAGACTGTTTCGTCATGTCTCCCTGTCCGTGGCTCTCAGGTAGGACCCTGGCCTGCACTCTATCAACCACACAACGTATCATGAACATTAACACAACATAACCGTAACACAACCTCAATATAACATGAACATGACCATAAGAGAACCATAAACACGACCACATTTGGACACATCAGCCACACTAACGCCACAGCTCCATCTCAACCGTAACACGACCACCTGAACACAACAGGACCACAATATAACCTGAATATAACATGAACATGACCAACATTGGAGACACTATCGGCCACAGCGCACTGACGCCATAGCTCCATCTCGACCGTCCTTACCGAAACACAACCACCTGAACACAACAAGGAAACAACATGAACATGACCGTAAGACGACCATAAGCACATTGTACCAAATACCTCACTTACGCCACAACTCCATCTCAACCATAATGCGACCACCTGACGATAACATGAACCTAACAGAAACATAATCGTAAGACAACCTGAATATAACAACCATAACAGTAAGACAACCTGAATATAACATAACCATAACCGTAAGACAACCTCAATATAGGTTGTGTTTCTCTGGTAACAGGACCACCTGACCAAAACACAACCACCTGAACACAACAAGAACAAAACATATAATATGAATATAACATGACCGTAAAACAAGCATAAACACAACCACACATTCGACACTATCAGCCACACCGCACACTGATGCCACAGCTACAACTCGACCGTAACACGACCACCTGGCGATTAACATGAACATAACATGACCGTACGACAACCATTGGACACTTGATGAGCCAAATAGCCTGAAAACATCTTGATTGTCCTGACCACAACAGAACCAGAAAAAAATGTAATAATTAAAAAAAAAGTTGTTTTGTCACATACACCGGATAGGTGCAGTGTAATGTGTTGTTTTACAGGGTCAGCCATAGTAGTATGATAGGTGCAGTGACGTGTTGTTTTACAGGGTCAGCCATAGTAGTATGAAAGGTGCAGTGACGTGCTGTTTTACAGGGTCAGCCATAGTAGTATGAAAGGTGCAGTGTAATGTGTTGTTTTACAGGGTCAGCCATAGTAGTATGATAGGTGCAGTGTAATGTGTTGTTTTACAGGGTCAGCCATAGTAGTATGATAGGTGCAGTGAAATGTGTTGTTTTACAGGGTCAGCCATAGTAGGACAGCTATAGTAATCCTTGTTTGAAAGAGGCAAAACGCTTTAGTTTAACAATCTTCACGTTTCTACAGAAATAGATCACATGCAGTGAAACTGTACTAACCTTCCCTGAACTGTTCCTAGCCCTGTTTCTAGATCTGCTTGCCTCTGAAAGCGCGGCCT
>NC_059229.1:1921924-1951924 GCF_020615455.1 Coregonus clupeaformis | reverse complement strand
TCTCTCTCTACATCTCTCTCTCTCTCCATCTCTCTCTCTCCCTCCATCTCTCTCTCTCCTCCATCTCTCTCTCTCCATCTCTCTCTCTCCCATCTCTCTCTCTCCCATCTCTCTCTCCCATCTCTCTCTCTACATCTCTCTCTCTCCATCTCTCTCCCTCCATCTCTCTCTCCATCTCTCTCTCTCCATCTCTCTCTCTCTCTCTCCATCTCTCTCTCCATCTCTCTCTCCATCTCTCTCTCTACATCTCTCTCTCTCCATCTCTCTCTCGATCTCTCTCTCTCCATCTCTCTCTCTCCCATCTCTCTCTCCATCTCTCTCTCTCTCCATCTCTCTCTCTACATCTCTCTCTCTACATCTCTCTCTCTACATCTCTCTCGCTACATCTCTCTCGCTACATCTCTCTCTCTACATCTCTACATCTCTCTCTCTCCATCTCTCTCTCTCCATCTCTCTCTCCATCTCTTTCTCTCTCTCCAGGGTTTGCTGTATGTATCTGATGTTGATCTGAAGGACGCTGGAGTAGATGATCCCAGTCACAGAGACACCATACTCTCTCAGCTGCTGCGGCACAGACAGACACTACACCCTGGCGGCCTGCACACACAAATCCACACACACACGTATACATCTGCACCACACACACACACACACATACACACTCGTCTAACCTGTGCCCTTTGTGGTCCTGTCTCAGGTATGGTGGAGGAGCGGAGGGTGAGCAGGAAGTATTCTCTGGGCTCGTCTCTGGACTTGGTGAGAACATAGAATATAGAACATAGAATATAGAACATAGAATATAGAACATATAATATAGAACATAGAACATTGAATATAGAACATAGGTCATAGAACATACAACCCAGACTGGTTCTATCCCTTCTCCCCCAAGTGTGCATTCCTTCACTCTCCTCGCCAATACAACGCGATGAGGGGCAGTGAACAAGTGCACACTTCAGGGAGAAGGGGGCAAAACAGAATTGGGCTAATGAGATGAGAAATAATGAATCTACGTCATCAATCAGTAGAATCTCTAGAAGATGAATAGAACTCTTCCCAGTCAATATAAGTGAATATCACCCCTGGATTAGGTTGCTCATATTGTCTACAAGATGAATAGAACTCTTCCCAGTCAATAGAAGTGAATATCACCCCTGGATCAGGTTGCTCATATTGTCTGCACGGTCTCTCCAATGGCTCTACGTTCATTTTTTCTGTTCTGGCTCTATAGGTGAAACCCAGGAAGGATCTGTTCCGTCAGAGTGTTCTGCCCCGCCTTCGACGCAAGGTCACAGTCTCCGCCTCCTGTTCACAGCTCCACCCACTAGAGGAGGGGCTGAGCCAGGGACACACCCCCAAGCAGGACCACGGACAGACAAGGAAACGCAGGTACAGAACTGGGATTATACACTTTCATATCAACAGACTGGGAGGGTTGGAGGGTGTGTGTGTGTCGGAGGGTTGGAGGGTGTGTGTGTGTGTGTGTCTGTGTGCAAGTGTGTGGTTTATCATTAACCTCACCGTCATAAACACAGCCCTTTAAACAGGAGTGTGTCAACAGAACAGTAATGAATGGAGCAGGGACTATGTGTACGTCTAGGTGTCTGTCTGTCCTGTCTGTCCTATCTGTCTGTCTGTCTGTCTGTCTGTCTGTCTGTCTGTCTGTCTGTCTGTCTGTCCTATCTGTCTGTCTGTCCTATCTGTCTCTCTCTCTGTCTGTCTGTCTGTCTGTCCTGTCTGTCCTGTCTGTCCTGTCTGTCTGTCCTGTCTGTCTCTCTCTCTCTGTGTCTGTCTGTCTGTCTGTCTGTCCTGTCTGTCTGTCTCTCTCTCTCTCTCTCTGTGTCTGTCTGTCTGTCTGTCTGTCTGTCTTCTCATAGTTGTTTGTTTACCTCATATTATTAAACCCTACATGTTTGTTACAATGCCTTCAGAAATGATTATTCACACACCTTGACTTGTTCCACATTTTGTTGTGTTAGACTGAATTAAAATGTATTAATACCCCATAATGTCAAAGTGGAATTATGTTTTTTCAAATGTTGTACTAATTACTTAAAAATGAAACTGAAATGTCTTGAGTCAATAAGTATTCAACCCCTTTGTTATGGCAAGACTAAATAAGTTCAGGAGTAAATATGTGCTTAACAAGTCACATAATAAGTTGCATGGACTCACTCTGTGTGCAATATTAGTGTTTAACATGATTTTTGAATGACTGCCTCATCTCTGTACCCCACACATACAATTATCTGTAAGGTCCCTCAGTCGAGCAGTGAATTTCAAACACAGATTGAACCACAAAGACCAGAGAGGTTTTCCAATGCCTCGCAAAGAAGGGCACCTATTGGTAGATGGGTAAAAATTAAAAAAAGTAGACATTGAATATCCCTTTGAGCATGGTGAAGTCATTAATTCCACTTTGGATGGTGTATCAATACACCCAGTTACTACAAAGATACAAGCATCCTTCCTAACTTGTTTCCAGGAGAGGAAGGAAACCGCTCAGAGATTTCACCATGAGGCCAATTGTGACTTTAAAACAGTTACAGAGTTTAATGGCTGTGATAGGAGAACATTGAGGATGGATCAACAACATTGTAGTAACTCAACAATACTAACCTAAATGACAGAGTGAAAAGAAGGAAGCCTGTACAGAATATAAATAGTCCAAAATATGCATCCTGTTTGCAGTAAGGCACTAAAGTAAAACTGCAAAAAAAGGTCCTGAATACAAAGCGTTATGTTTGGGGCAAATTCAACACAACACATCACTGAGTACCACTCTTATTTTCAAACATGGCGGTGGCTGCATCATGTTATGGGTATGCTTGTCATCGGCAAGGTCTAAGGAATGTTATAGGATAAAAAGAAATGGAATAGAGCTAAGTACAGGCAAAATCCTAGAGGAAAACCTGGTTCAGTCTGCTTTCCAACAGACACTGGCAGACAAATTCACCTTTCAGCAGGACAATAACCTAAAACACAAGGCCAAATATACAGTGGAGTTGCTTACCTATATGACATTGAATGTTTCTGAGTGGCCTAGTTACAGTTTGGACTTAAATCGTCTTGATAATCTATGGCAAGACTTAAACATGGCTGTCTAGCAAGGATCAACAACCAGCTTGACAGAGTTTAAAGAATTATTAAAAGAACAATCTGCAAATATTATACAATCCAGATGTGGAAAGCTCTTAGAGACTTACCCAGAAAGGCTCACAGATGTAATCGCTGACAAAGGTGATTCTAACATGTATTGACTCAGGGGTGTGAATACTTATGTAAATGAGATATTTCTGTATTTTATTCAATAAATTAGCACAACATTTTTTTTTAAACATCACTGTCATTATGATGGGTGAGTTTTTCTTTTAATCCATTTTGAATTCAGGCTGTAACACAACAAAATGTGGAATAAGTCAAACGGTATGAATACTTTCTGACGGCACTGTATATGGGATTTTCATAGTTCTTTTCTCAGACCTCAACTCCTCGCAACAATCTCTCAAGTTTGGACGGACATTTTTTACCATGTAAATGACTTTGCATTTCAGTTGTGCAAAACAAAGCAAAGTTATTCTACTCAGGTATAAAGAAGACTCTCTACCATGGACAGCCATTCACAGCTAGACTAGAGATAAACAGGCTGCATACTGTCTCTACCATGGACAGCCATTCAGAGCTAGACTAGAGATAAACAGGCTGCATAATATTTCTTGCCAGATGCAAATAACAACCAAACATCCTTGTCGTCTTCATGTCAGTCAAGTCTGGGCCTGTCGGTTCAGCTGTTAAACTTCACAGGAGGAACAACACGCAGCTGAAATTCTCTGAGAGAGAGAGAGAGGGAGAGAGAGATAACTTTCCCTGGCTCCACTTTCATAAATCAGTAACAACCTGGTGAAGTGTAGCTCTTGACCCTGAGTGTGTGTGTGTGTGTGCGTGCGTGCAAGTCTGTATGCGTGTGCACATCTGTGTGTGTTTGCGTATGTGTCTACATCCGTGTGTGTGTTCCACCCCCCGCCTGGGTATAATGGTATTGCCCTGGAGAGAACAGTGTGTGAGTACAGGACCATTGAGCCATAACCTCCTGTCAGGATAATAAAACGAGATTATGTCTGTCTGTCTACTGTTCTAGTCCATTCACTAACAACAGTCTGTCTGTCTGTCTGTCTGTCTGTCTGTCTGTCTGTCTGTCTGTCTGTCTACTGTTCTAGTCCATTCACTAACAACAGTCTGTCTGTCTGTCTCTTTGTCTGTCTGTCTGTCTGTCTGTCTGTCTGTCTGTCTGTCTGTCTGTCTGTCTGTCTGTCTACTGTTCTAGTCCATTCACTAACAACTGTCTGTCTGTCTGTCTCTTTGTCTGTCTGTCTGTCTGTCTGTCTACTGTTCTAGTCCATTCACTAACAACAGTCTGTCTGTCTGTCTGTCTGTCTGTCTACTGTTCTAGTCCATTCACTAACAACAGTCTGTCTGTCTGTCTGTCTCTTTGTCTGTCTGTCTGTCTGTCTACTGTTCTAGTCCATTCACTAACAACAGTCTGTCTGTCTGTCTGTCTGTCTGTCTACTGTTCTAGTCCATTCACTAACAACAGTCTGTCTGTCTGTCTGTCTGTCTGTCTGTCTACTGTTCTAGTCCATTCACTAACAACTGTCTGTCTGTCTGTCTCTTTGTCTGTCTGTCTGTCTGTCTACTGTTCTAGTCCATTCACTAACAACAGTCTGTCTGTCTGTCTGTCTGTCTGTCTGTCTGTCTGTCTACTGTTCTAGTCCATTCACTAACAACAGTCTGTCTGTCTGTCTGTCTGTCTGTCTGTCTGTCTGTCTGTCTACTGTTCTAGTCCATTCACTAACAACTGTCTGTCTGTCTGTCTGTCTGTCTGTCTGTGTCTCTTTGTCTGTCTGTCTGTCTGTCTGTCTGTCTGTCTGTCTGTCTGTCTGTCTACTGTTCTAGTCCATTCACTAACAACAGTCTGTCTGTCTGTCTCTTTGTCTGTCTGTCTGTCTGTCTGTCTGTCTGTCTCTTTGTCTGTCTGTCTGTCTGTCTGTCTACTGTTCTAGTCCATTCACTAACAACTGTCTGTCTGTCTGTCTCTTTGTCTGTCTGTCTGTCTGTCTGTCTACTGTTCTAGTCCATTCACTAACAACAGTCTGTCTGTCTGTCTGTCTGTCTGTCTACTGTTCTAGTCCATTCACTAACAACTGTCTGTCTGTCTGTCTCTTTGTCTGTCTGTCTGTCTGTCTACTGTTCTAGTCCATTCACTAACAACAGTCTGTCTGTCTGTCTGTCTGTCTGTCTACTGTTCTAGTCCATTCACTAACAACAGTCTGTCTGTCTGTCTGTCTGTCTGTCTGTCTACTGTTCTAGTCCATTCACTAACAACTGTCTGTCTGTCTGTCTGTCTGTCTCTTTGTCTGTCTGTCTGTCTGTCTACTGTTCTAGTCCATTCACTAACAACAGTCTGTCTGTCTGTCTGTCTGTCTGTCTGTCTACTGTTCTAGTCCATTCACTAACAACAGTCTGTCTGTCTGTTGTCTGTCTGTCTGTCTGTCTGTCTGTCTGTCTGTCTGTCTGTCTACTGTTCTAGTCCATTCACTAACAACTGTCTGTCTGTCTGTCTGTCTGTCTGTCTGTGTCTCTTTGTCTGTCTGTCTGTCTGTCTGTCTGTCTGTCTGTCTGTCTGTCTGTCTGTCTGTCTGTCTACTGTTCTAGTCCATTCACTAACAACTGTCTGTCTGTCTGTCTGTCTGTCTGTCTACTGTTCTAGTCCATTCACTAACAACTGACATGGTGCTGACAGACCTAACTAATAGAAGGGATTTGGGTTGGAATCAGCAGGCTTGTGGAATTAACCTGGATTTACAGGTGTGTGTGTGGGGGGGGGGAATCCGAGGAATGTTGGAGACAGCGGTGTTACAGTGTCAGGGAGGGGAGGAACGGGAGAGATAAGTCAGGAAACGTGTGAGGACTCATCAGAAACACACACACACAGCGAAAAACTGGAGGCACGGGAGAGGGATACTTCCTCGCGTTGTAGTTTGGGTTGTGTGTGTTGTGAGAGTGCGTGCGGTGGTGTGAACTTTGGATCTCTGCTTGCGGCAACTGGCCCGAAAAAAAAATGTCCGTCCGAATTTGAGAGACTTTTGCCAGGACTCGAGATCTCGCAGGTAAGCGTTGTCAATATTATTTGTAAAAAATGTAGTAGGCTAAAGTTATCTACATGTAGTTTTGTGACTTTTGGAGTAATGGGCGTTACGTTTCTTGTTGCAGCTGAATGCTTGTGATTGGTAGTGTTGCGAAAGCCTAGCCTAGAACCAGATGTTGAACAACTGATTTTTATATAATAATATAATCGTTGTTTATTGAAAACGGAGGACAAGACAAACAATAGACCTAGCCTACCAACTGTAACAATCGAGACTAATGTCAGTTGCACATACAGGTAGGCTATTACTCACCTGTAGTTGAGCAAATCAGTTGTCATTGCGACAAGACATGATAAGACATATTCCCTGGTACAGGACAGATGTTTTGTAATGTCTCACACTCATTTCCGGTGTATAAGGGCGGGTTTGCGACATGGGGCTGCCCGGGTAGAAAACTAGCCTACTGTAGTCAAAATACGGGACAACGCCCCTCCTCGGACCGACTGACACACAGTAGGCTTAATGGACTAACTCTCACCCACTTTTGTTCAACAAACTAGTTCGATAGGCCTACAAATATAATAGTCTGCTTAGGTTATTGTAGGCCTGTGTAGGTGCATTGCCATATGGGGGGGGGTTCTCCATTGTAAAGTTTGTGATTTAAAGGGACAAAGCAGTTGGTGCATCCGTTTTTGGACTTATGAATGAATGATATGTACCCATTGATTCTTGAAGAATATATAAATGCATCATGAGCATAGTTCAAGTGTCGTACCCCATCAGAACCCAAAATATAAGCTTGTTTCACTCCAACGTTTGTAAACTAAGAAAATGTAAACAAACACTGTATAGCCTCATAACATGGTTAAAACTATCATTTTGATATCATGGATGGTCAGTCCTTGCATTCATAGCTCTGTCTATGAATTTGAGTGGTTCCAGCGTCATCCATCAGCTTTTTACCAAGCCAGGGGCGGGGAGGACACTTGTTTTATTGTTTCTACTGCTAAGGGAATGATTTAAACGGATCCTAGATACGTGTTTAAAAGTCCAAGTGGAACATCAGAAAGATGTTAATACGCATCCCCATGGCAACCACATCCCCCCTGTCCATTCCGCTGGTCCCAAACACACAGGCCGGTAATGTCTTGTGCGTCCGGTTGGGATGCAGCAGAACGGTCAGGCTGCAGGGGTGTTGGAACTGGAAGGAAACGGGAAATGGCTATTCAAAGACGGAAAGACAGACATCTCCTCTTCGCGCAGTGAACACACATAGCCTAGTTAACCTTGGGCCAGTGCAGTGAACACACATAGCCTAGTTAACCTTGGGCCGGTGCAGTGAATACACATAGCCTAGTTAACCTTGGGCCGGTTAATTTTTGGCAGCGGCCTCCATCCCGTGTGCGCTCCCGAGTGTGTCATTGACAGGGATCTCTCTTTATCCTGTGCGCGTCACCGCGGGACTCAGCTGGTCCGAACACTACTCACTTGCTTTCTGCTTAGACATTCTGATTTTCTCCTTCAAAACCTATGTGACCTATAACGGCAACGCCTCGCAGATATCAAATCAACAAGTCAACAACCTTTGACAGATCTTATCACACATTAATCCGATTTTGATTGATGATGTCCTATGGAACTTAAGGGGGCGTGGCGGGAGGGAGGGAGCAGGTTGACACCTGGCGAGAGAAGGGTGCAATTGCAGCCTGCTATTCGTGCCGTTCCTGCATGTGGGCCTTCCTCTTTATACTTCTATTGGTCCATGTTTAAGCAGGACCGGCGGGAGGCGGGGCGGTGCTCCAGCACAGTAGGTGGCGTTAAGGCATAATAACGTTGAATGCCCGCTGCCGATATACCCCGCAGAAGAAGGGGCGGGGGGCGACAATGGTAGCTAGCTAGCGTGTTTTCCCGCAGTTCTGTTAACGACGGCGAGGGCAGGTGTTTGGCAAGGCTTTAACAAAAGTTAGTAAAGAGAAGGAGAGAGAGAGACAGACAGACAGAGAGAAGAGTATGTGAGGGACAGACAGAGAGAGGAGTATGTGAGACAGATAGAGAGAGGAGTATGTGAGACAGATAGAGAGAGGAGGATGTGAGAGACAGATAGAGAGAGGAGGATGTGAGAGACAGACAGAGAGGAGTATGTGAGGGACAGACAGAGAGAGGAGTATGTGAGAGACAGACAGAGAGAGGAGGATGTGAGAGACAGACAGAGAGAGGAGTATGTGAGAGACAGACAGAGAGAGGAGGATGTGAGAGACAGAGAGAGGAGGATGTGAGAGACAGACAGAGAGAGGAGGATGTGAGAGACAAACAGAGAAAGGAGGATGTGAGAGACAGAGAGAGAGAGGAGGATGTGAGAGACAGATAGAGAGAGGAGTATGTGAGAGACAGACAGAGAGAGGAGGATGTGAGAGACAGACAGAGAAAGGAGGATGTGAGAGACAGAGAGAGAGAGGAGTATGTGAGAGACAGATAGAGAGAGGAGTATGTGAGAGACAGACAGAGAGAGGAGGATGTGAGAGTCAGACAGAGAGGAGGATGTGAGAGACAGAGAAAGTCCACATTAGCAAATGTGTTATTTTTGTCTTTCAGTAAGAGGAGGAGTGTCACTGCATACCTGAGTCAGCTGAAGGTAACACACACACACACACACACACACACACACACACACACACACACACACACACATACGTGTTTATAGACAATATCAGGACTTATGACAAAAATGTGACATATTGGGACATGCCTTTCCCAAGGTCCAAGAGACCTGGGAATCAGAATAGTTTGGTCCCATGATTCTAGGAATACATCCATCTGTTGAGATTTTGTCTAGGGCTATATTTTGTTCAGACCTGATTTTAATAGTATATATGAGGACTTTTTCGGGTTCATGTGACATATAAGGCCCATAGCAACAGCAGCCCATAGATACACACTGATTTTCAGGTTTATGTGACTTATGAAGAACCTGTAAATAGGGTCTGTATTTGAACGTGGCTCCGGTTACATGTTGAAATGTCTGCATAAGAATCATAGGTGTACAATACTTAACTAAAGCTTTAAAAAAATTATTATAATAATCATGCTCACCAGACAGGTAACCTTCAACAGAAATGCCTATCCATGTTCACATAGCTCATAAATATAATATATTCTCAGTCTACTGTTTAAGTTGTATTATTGTTATTTATAACAATACATTTACAGTCAATATTCATGTAAAAAAAAGAGGGAACACTTTATGCCTTACTTTTATTGAGTGCCAGCGAAAATATGCAAATTAACAAATAAATTGAACACCCAGAATAGACCACCTACACTTTGCCTCCTTCCCTGCTATGCACAAGGCAGTAGAAATGGCATGTTTGAAATTAATGAGAAACTTTCTATTAAAGCATCCAGCTTCTATGAAACATGACAGTGTACATTCAGCTAACCTGTCTAAATAACGTAGGGCTTTACATCATAGTTACATAGTGCAAGTTACCATACACGAGGCCTGTTACAAGCACCCATTGAAATTGAATAGTTTAACAGTAATTTAAACACCTTGCCACATTCAACAACTTGTGGTTAAGAACAAAGTGCTTCTGAAAACTTAAGAACAATAACAATCCCTTTAAGTACTGTTTATCTCTTTTCCCTGTCAATGAGAGCAGAGTATTAACCTATATCATCAACTGTTATTCCAAAAAAAATTGACCATAAGTGGCAAACATATGCTCATTAATAGCCCTCAATTATACATAAACATACGAACATGTGGGATCTACAGTCGAGCCTATATGGCATGTTTGTACAAGAACCAACAATATAAATCATTTAAGGAAAATAAAATAACATGAACATGAAACCCACAGATATTAACACTATCTGAGGAGAAGCTGATTGAAATTGGAATTGAATGGTACCTGAGCTACAGTTGGCATGCTCTAGTTCTATCTATTCATCTTCCTTTTTAATGCTACGTTTCTGTTGTGGATGTAGTATTTGATAGCAACCCAGTCTCTGTCTTTCAGAGCTACTGGCTCTGCTTGGAGGCAGGAGTCACAGTCCATTTTACCTGGTATTCTGCAGCTTGCTATGAAATGAAGCAAATGCCGCTCAACATCTTTCACTTCATCACCTGTCCACTTGCTTCTTACCTTCACAGCTTTCATAAATGGAAACAAAATACAACTGATTAACAATGAGCTCTGCTAAAGTGACAAATGGAGGATATGATACAAAGGATTCTAGTTAGTAGTTATATGATGTTATCAATACATGTGAATACAAAATGCTTACTAACCTTGCTTTCCTTTGGAGCACTTTGAGGATGCTTGGGATGTGACTATTTTACCATGTCTTGGTTGTGTGTTGCTCATGTGTACGTTATCCAAGGTGGTTGACTCAGGAGTGCCCTCCATGTTGTCCAGGGTGGTTGACTCAGAAGTGCCCTCCATGTTGTCCAGGGTGGTTGACTCTGGTGTTTGCCTCAGAAGTGTCTGGTCCCTAGAAGTCTCTGTTGTTGAGCCTTTGCAAAGTAATAATGAATGTGATTATGTTCTATGAGCTTTATGACAATACGTTTGCTTGCTTATATTATTCACTGTAAACAACATCAATGTCAGGCAATATTCAATTCTACATTAGATATTAACTGATATTTGAGATATAAACATAAACTGATTGCAAATCCATAAATGTGGAATTACTTATCACCACCAATGTGATTGTTTAAAAACAGATAGAGGATCATTTCGATAGTCCCCACAGAAATGTGCATTTATGTGACATAACTTAAAGATATTACCACATATATACAAGTCAGGATACCTTTGCATTGATGTAGTTCAGAAATGGTTTCTTCACTGGAATCATCATCACTCATTTCTACTTCATCTGGTTGGGTAAAAAAAATTTACGGCCAATTATTTAAATTAAGGACTAACAACACTTATAATAGTTATATTTGAAGTGACTAAAAACTATATTTCAAACAAAATGTTACCTTCAGGATTGACCTCAATGTCATCCAGCCCTTTCCCCTGCAGGTAAGGCAGTCTTCCTTTTAAGATTGACCTCTGTCTCTCAGCTATCTCTTTTTTAGCCTTCTCATAACGATCCTCACAACGATCATGATGGTGCCTCAGATTTTGCAGATGGCGTCTTTTTCTAAGCTGTACAAATCAAAAATTAATTTGTATAAGTCTTACTTGAAATTTCTGTGTAAACAAAGAACATTAACTATTTTATCTAATGAAAATAATACAGCTTTCTTACCAGCTTTGCAGTAGGACACTGGAAGGGTACAAATCCACTGGACTTGCTTGCCTTGAATTAAATGATGAAAAATAAATATTTGTTTGTAATAACACGGTACCGTAACAGTAAATTAGGATATTATACATTATACTGTATGTGAAAATAATTTGGCTTAAGAAATTGACAATACTGTTTTTGGATCTGGGGTTTTTAAGCAAGACTCTATAGAAATGGATAAAACTACAATATCTGCTAACCAACAATATGAGGATCTGGGATCTTGTCAATTGTTGTCTGCAACAAATTACAACAATAACATGTCAGAAATATTGTGTTATATAATATAGATCATATCTAATTAGTAAACAGATGATCATACTCAGTTCAGTAACAACATATTCCTACCACCTGTCTATCACAATCGCCTTTGGGGTGAGACTCATTGCTGAGGTCAAGGGCTGCATTGACCACAGATGTTAGGAAAGATAATTCATATGTGGATCTGGGCTTTTTATGCAAGACTCTGGTTGGGTCATACCATATCGGGAAGTCATCTGAAACACATTTACGTCTTGAACAGACTAAGTACGAAATGAGGACATGACGACTGAACACATCTAGAGTCAAGGTTCCTGACTTTGAGTTATCCTTTTGTGGTCAAAGAAAGCTCACAACCTTAAAAGTAATGTAACTGGATATACTGCTATATCAATTAAATCACGCAAATTGATAAGAAGTATGTTAAATGGGCAAAAACATTGCCCAAAAAACAAACAAACATAGGCATTAGAGAGAATAAAGATTAATTTTATGTTTTGAGGGGCGGTTAGTTCTGTCAAATGGTCGGGCTAATTTTGTTTACGCAATGATATCGAAACAAGTTACTGGATGTTGATATTGTGAACATTTTACACAAAAAGTTGGTTGTAATACAGTAAAAAGCCATTTAATGTATTTATTGGAATGAACTGAGACATCAATTTAATTTAAATAGAAAATATCTACAATAAATGTTTAATAACCTGTTGGAAGGATGAAGTGGATTTCTGTCTCACTTCTGGGTCTGCTGAAGGTTGAGCTGGGATCTTGTCACTTGGTGTCTGCAACGAAATACAACAATAACATGTCATAAATATTATGTTATATAATATAGATCATATCTAATTAGTAAACTAATGATTGTACTCAGTTCAGTCACAATATATTCCTACCACCTGTCTATCATAATCGCCTTTGGGGTGAGACTCATTGCCGTGGTCAAGGGCTGCATTGACCAGAGATGTTAGGAAAGATAATTCATATGTGGATCTGGGCTTTTTATGCAAGACTCTATAGAAATGGTTAAAACTGTACAATATCTGCTAACCAACAATATGAGGACCGTGTAACACACACACACTCTACTCTGGTTGGGTCATACCATATCGGGACGTCATCTGAAACACATTTACGTCTTGAACAGACTAAGTACGAAATGAGGACATGACGACTGAACACATCTAGAGTCAAGGTTCCTGACTTTGAGTTATCCTTTTCTGGTCAAAGAAAGCTCACAACCTTAAAAGTAATGTAAATGGATCTACTGCTATATAAATTAAATCACGCAAATTGATAAGAAGTATGTTAAATGGGCAAAAATATTGCCCCAAAAAACAAAATAAACATAGGCATTAGCGAGAATAAAGATTAATTTTATGTTTTGAGGAGCAGTTAGTTCTGTCAAATGGTTGGGCTAATTTTGTTTATGCAATGATATCAAAACAAGTTACGGGATGTTGATATTGTGAACATTTTACACAAAAAGTTGGTTGTAATACAGTAAAACGCCATTTAATGTATATATTGGAATGAACTGAGACATCAATTTAATTTAAATAGAAAATATCTACAATACATTTTAATAACCTGTTGGAAGGATGAAGTGGATTTCTGTCTCACTTCTGGGTCTGCTGAAGGTTGAGCTGGGATCTTGTCACTTGGTGTCTGCAACGAAATACAACAATAACATGTCATAAATATTATGTTATATAATATAGATCATATCTAATTAGTAAACTAATGATTGTACTCAGTTCAGTCACAATATATTCCTACCACCTGTCTATCATAATCGCCTTTGGGGTGAGACTCATTGCCGTGGTCAAGGGCTGCATTGACCACAGATGTTAGGAAAGATAATTCATACGTGGATCTGGGCTTTTTATGCAAGACTCTATAGAAATGGTTAAAACTGTACAATATCTGCTAACCAACAATATGAGGACCGTGAACACACACACTTTACTCTGGTTGGGTCATACCATATCGGGACGTCATCTGAAACACATTTACGTCTTGAACAGACTAAGTACGAAATGAGGACCTGACGACTGAACACATCTAGAGTCAAGGTTCCTGACTTTGAGTTATCCTTTTGTGGTCAAAGAAAGCTCACAACCTTAAAAGTAATGTAAATGGATCTACTGCCATATAAATTAAATCACGCAAATTGATAAGAAGTATGTTAAATGGGCAAAAACATTGCCCAAAAAAACAAACAAACATAGGCATTAGATAGAATAAAGATTAATTTTATGTTTTGAGGGGCGGTTAGTTCTGTCAAATGGTCGGGCTAATTTTGTTTATGCAATGATATCGAAACAAGTTACGGGATGTTAATATTGTGAACATTTTACACAAAAAGTTGGTTTTAATACAGTAAAAAGCCATTTAATGTATATATTGGAATGAACTGAGACATCAATTTAATTTAAATAGAAAATATCTACAATAAATGTTTAATAACCTGTTGGAAGGATGAAGTGGATTTCTGTCTCACTTCTGGGTCTGCTGAAGGTTGAGCTGGGATCTTGTCACTTGGTGTCTGCAACGAAATACAACAATAACATGTCATAAATATTGTGTTATATAATATAGATCATATCTAATTAGTAAACTAATGATTGTACTCAGTTCAGTCACAATATATTCCTACCACCTGTCTATCATAATCGCCTTTGGGGTGAGACTCATTGCCGTGGTCAAGGGCTGCATTGACCACAGATGTTAGGAAAGATAATTCATATGTGGATCTGGGCTTTTATGCAAGACGCTATAGAAATGGTTAAAACTGTACAATATCTGCTAACCAACAATATGAGGACCGTGTAACACACACACACTCTACTCTGGTTGGGTCATACCATATCGGGACGTCATCTGAAACACATTTACGTCTTGAACAGACTAAGTACGAAATGAGGACATGACGACTGAACACATCTAGAGTCAAGGTTCCTGACTTTGAGTTATCCTTTTGTGGTCAAAGAAAGCTCACAACCTTAAAAGTAATGTAACTGGATCTACTGCCATATAAATTAAATCACGCAAATTGATAAAAAGTATGTTAAATGGGCAAAAACATTGCCCAAAAAAACAAACAAACATAGGCATTAGAGAGAATAAAGATTAATTTTATGTTTTGAGGGGCGGTTAGTTCTGTCAAATGGTCGGGCTAATTTTGTTTACGCAATGATATCGAAACAAGTTACTGGATGTTGATATTGTGAACATTTTACACAAAAAGTTGGTTGTAATACAGTAAAAAGCCATTTAATGTATTTATTGGAATGAACTGAGACATCAATTTAATTTAAATAGAAAATATCTACAATAAATGTTTAATAACCTGTTGGAAGGATGAAGTGGATTTCTGTCTCACTTCTGGGTCTGCTGAAGGTTGAGCTGGGATCTTGTCACTTGGTGTCTGCAACGAAATACAACAATAACATGTCATAAATATTATGTTATATAATATAGATCATATCTAATTAGTAAACTAATGATTGTACTCAGTTCAGTCACAATATATTCCTACCACCTGTCTATCATAATCGCCTTTGGGGTGAGACTCATTGCCATGGTCAAGGGCTGCATTGACCAGAGATGTTAGGAAAGATAATTCATATGTGGATCTGGGCTTTTATGCAAGACTCTATAGAAATGGTTAAAACTGTACAATATCTGCTAACCAACAATATGAGGACCGTGTAACACACACACACTCTACTCTGGTTGGGTCATACCATATCGGGACGTCATCTGAAACACATTTACGTCTTGAACAGACTAAGTACGAAATGAGGACATGACGACTGAACACATCTAGAGTCAAGGTTCCTGACTTTGAGTTATCCTTTTCTGGTCAAAGAAAGCTCACAACCTTAAAAGTAATGTAAATGGATCTACTGCTATATAAATTAAATCACGCAAATTGATAAGAAGTATGTTAAATGGGCAAAAATATTGCCCCCCAAAAAATAAACATAGGCATTAGCGAGAATAAAGATTAATTTTATGTTTTGAGGAGCAGTTAGTTCTGTCAAATGGTTGGGCTAATTTTGTTTATGCAATGATATCAAAACAAGTTACGGGATGTTGATATTGTGAACATTTTACACAAAAAGTTGGTTGTAATACAGTAAAACGCCATTTAATGTATATATTGGAATGAACTGAGACATCAATTTAATTTAAATAGAAAATATCTACAATACATTTTTAATAACCTGTTGGAAGGATGAAGTGGATTTCTGTCTCACTTCTGGGTCTGCTGAAGGTTGAGCTGGGATCTTGTCACTTGGTGTCTGCAACGAAATACAACAATAACATGTCATAAATATTATGTTATATAATATAGATCATATCTAATTAGTAAACTAATGATTGTACTCAGTTCAGTCACAATATATTCCTACCACCTGTCTATCATAATCGCCTTTGAGGTGAGACTCATTGCTGAGGTCAAGGGCTGCATTGACCACAGATGTTAGGAAAGATAATTCATATGTGGATCTGGGCTTTTTATGCAAGACTCTTGGTTGGGTCATACCATATCGGGAAGTCATCTGAAACACATTTACGTCTTGAACAGACTAAGTACGAAATGAGGACATGACGACTGAACACTTCTAGAGTCAAGGTTCCAGACTTTGAGTTATCCTTTTGTGGTCAAAGAAAGCTCACAACCTGAAAAGTAATGTAAATGGATCTACTGCCATATAAATTAAATCACGCAAATTGATAAGAAGTATGTTAAATGGGCAAAAACATTGCCCCACCCCCCCCAAAACAAAAAACAGGCATTAGAGAGAATAAAGATTAATTTTATGTTTTGAGGGGCGTTTAGTTCTGTCAAATGGTCGGGCTAATTATGTTTATGCAATGATATCGAAACAAGATACGGGATATTGATATTGTGAACATTTTACACACAAAGTTGGTTGTAATACAGTAAAAAGCCATTTAATTTATATATTGGAATGAACTGAGACATCAATTTAATTTAAATAGAAAATATCTACAATAAATGTTTAATAACCTGTTGGAAGGATGAAGTGGATTTCTGTCTCACTTCTGGGTCTGCTGAAGGTTGAGCTGGGATCTTGTCACTTGGTGTCTGCAACGAAATACAACAATAACATGTCAGAAATATTGTGTTATATAATATAGATCATATCTAATTAGTAAACTAATGATCATACTCAGTTCAGTCACAATATATTCCTACCACCTGTCTATCATAATCGCCTTTGGGGTGGGACTCATTGCTGAGGTCAAGGGCTGCATTGACCACAGATGTTAGGAAAGATAATTCATATGTGGATCTGGGCTTTTTATGCAAGACTCTATAGAAATGGTTAATACTGTACAATATCTGCTAACCAACAATATGAGGACCGTGTAACACACACACTCTACTCTGGTTGGGTCATACCATATCGGGACGTCATCTGAAACACATTTACGTCTTGAACAGACTAAGTACGAAATGAGGACCTGACGACTGAACACATCTAGAGTCAAGGTTCCTGACATTGAGTTATCCTTTTGTGGTCAAAGAAAGCTCACAACCTTAAAAGTAATGTAAATGGATCTACTGCCATATAAATTAAATCACGCAAATTGATAAGAAGTATGTTAAATGGGCAAAAACATTGCCCAAAAAACAAACAAACATAGGCATTAGAGAGAATAAAGATTAATTTTATGTTTTGAGGGGCGGTTAGTTCTGTCAAATGGTCGGGCTAATTTTGTTTACGCAATGATATCGAAACAAGTTACGGGATGTTGATATTGTGAACATTTTACACAAAAAGTTGGTTGTAATACAGTAAAAAGCCATTTAATGTATATATTGGAATGAACTGAGACATCAATTTAATTTAAATAGAAAATATCTACAATAAATGTGTAATAACCTGTTGGAAGGATGAAGTGGATTTCTGTCTCACTTCTGGGTCTGCTGAAGGTTGAGCTGGGATCTTGTCACTTGGTGTCTGCAACGAAATACAACAATAACATGTCATAAATATTATGTTATATAATATAGATCATATCTAATTAGTAAACTAATGATTGTACTCAGTTCAGTCACAATATATTCCTACCACCTGTCTATCATAATCGCCTTTGGGGTGAGACTCATTGCTGTGGTCAAGGGCTGCATTGACCACAGATGTTAGGAAAGATAATTCATATGTGGATCTGGGCTTTTTATGCAAGACTCTATAGAAATGGTTAAAACTGTACAATATCTGCTAACCAACAATATGAGGACCGTGTAACACACACACTCTACTCTGGTTGGGTCATACCATATCGGGACGTCATCTGAAACACATTTACGTCTTGAACAGACTAAGTACGAAATGAGGACCTGACGACTGAACACATCTAGAGTCAAGGTTCCTGACATTGAGTTATCCTTTTGTGGTCAAAGAAAGCTCACAACCTTAAAAGTAATGTAAATGGATCTACTGCCATATAAATTAAATCACGCAAATTGATAAGAAGTATGTTAAATGGGCAAAAACATTGCCCAAAAAACAAACAAACATAGGCATTAGAGAGAATAAAGATTAATTTTATGTTTTGAGGGGCGGTTAGTTCTGTCAAATGGTCGGGCTTATTTTGTTTACGCAATGATATCGAAACAAGTTATGGGATGTTAATATTGTGAACATTTTACACAAAAAGTTGGTTGTAATACAGTAGAAAGCCATGTAATTTATATATTGGAATGAGCTGAGACATCAATTTAATTTAAATAGAAAATATCTACAATAAATGTGTAATAACCTGTTGGAAGGATGAAGTGGATTTCTGTCTCACTTCTGGGTCTGCTGAAGGTTGAGCTGGGATCTTGTCACTTGGTGTCTGCAACGAAATACAACAATAACATGTCAAAAATATTGTGTTATATAATATAGATCATATCTAATTAGTAAACTAATGATTGTACTCAGTTCAGTCACAATATATTCCTACCACCTGTCTATCATAATCGCCTTTGGGGTGAGACTCATTGCCGTGGTCAAGGGCTGCATTGACCACAGATGTTAGGAAAGATAATTCATATGTGGATCTGGGCTTTTTATGCAAGACTCTATAGAAATGGTTAAAACTGTACAATATCTGCTAACCAACAATATGAGGACCGTGTAACACACACACACTCTACTCTGGTTGGGTCATACCATATCGGGACGTCATCTGAAACACATTTACGTCTTGAACAGACTAAGTACGAAATGAGGACCTGACGACTGAACACATCTAGAGTCAAGGTTCCTGACTTTGAGTTATCCTTTTGTGGTCAAAGAAAGCTCACAACCTTAAAAGTAATGTAACTGGATATACTGCTATATAAATTAAATCACGCAAATTGATAAAAAGTATGTTAAATGGGCAAAAACATTGCCCAAAAAACAAACAAACATAGGCATTAGAGAGAATAAAGATTAATTTTATGTTTTGAGGGGCGGTTAGTTCTGTCAAATGGTCGGGCTAATTTTGTTTACGCAATGATATCGAAACAAGTTACTGGGATGTTGATATTGTGAACATTTTACACAAAAAGTTGGTTGTAATACAGTAAAAAGCCATTTAATGTATATATTGGAATGAACTGAGACATCAATTTAATTTAAATAGAAAATATCTACAATAAATGTTTAATAACCTGTTGGAAGGATGAAGTGGATTTCTGTCTCACTTCTGGGTCTGCTGAAGGTTGAGCTGGGATCTTGTCACTTGGTGTCTGCAACGAAATACAACAATAACATGTCATAAATATTATGTTATATAATATAGATCATATCTAATTAGTAAACTAATGATTGTACTCAGTTCAGTCACAATATATTCCTACCACCTGTCTATCATAATCGCCTTTGGGGTGAGACTCATTGCCATGGTCAAGGGCTGCATTGACCAGAGATGTTAGGAAAGATAATTCATATGTGGATCTGGGCTTTTTATGCAAGACTCTATAGAAATGGTTAAAACTGTACAATATCTGCTAACCAACAATATGAGGACCGTGTAACACACACACACTCTACTCTGGTTGGGTCATACCATATCGGGACGTCATCTGAAACACATTTACGTCTTGAACAGACTAAGTACGAAATGAGGACATGACGACTGAACACATCTAGAGTCAAGGTTCCTGACTTTGAGTTATCCTTTTGTGGTCAAAGAAAGCTCACAACCTTAAAAGTAATGTAAATGGATCTACTGCCATATAAATTAAATCACGCAAATTGATAAGAAGTATGTTAAATGGGCAAAAATATTGCCCCCAAAAAATTAAACATAGGCATTAGCGAGAATAAAGATTAATTTTATGTTTTGAGGGGCAGTTAGTTCTGTCAAATGGTTGGGCTAATTTTCTTTATGCAATGATATCAAAACAAGTTACGGGATGTTGATATTGTGAACATTTTACACAAAAAGTTGGTTGTAATACAGTAAAAAGCCATTTAATGTATATATTGGAATGAACTGAGACATCAATTTAATTTAAATAGAAAATATCTACAATACATTTTTAATAACCTGTTGGAAGGATGAAGTGGATTTCTGTCTCACTTCTGGGTCTGCTGAAGGTTGAGCTGGGATCTTGTCACTTGGTGTCTGCAACGAAATACAACAATAACATGTCATAAATATTATGTTATATAATATAGATCATATCTAATTAGTAAACTAATGATTGTACTCAGTTCAGTCACAATATATTCCTACCACCTGTCTATCATAATCGCCTTTGGGGTGAGACTCATTGCTGAGGTCAAGGGCTGCATTGACCACAGATGTTAGGAAAGATAATTCATATGTGGATCTGGGCTTTTTATGCAAGACTCTAGGTTCATACCATATCGGGAAGTCATCTGAAACACATTTACGTCTTGAACAGACTAAGTACGAAATGAGGACATGACGACTGAACACTTCTAGAGTCAAGGTTCAAGACTTTGAGTTATCCTTTTGTGGTCAAAGAAAGCTCACAACCTTAAAAGTAATGTAAATGGATCTACTGCCATATAAATTAAATCACGCAAATTGATAAGAAGTATGTTAAATGGGCAAAAACATTAAACCCCCCCCCAAAAAAAAAAAAAAAAAACAGGCATTAGAGAGAATAAAGATTAATTTTATGTTTTGAGGGGCGTTTAGTTCTGTCAAATGGTCGGGCTAATTATGTTTATGCAATGATATCGAAACAAGTTACGGGATATTGATATTGTGAACATTTTACACACAAAGTTGGTTGTAATACAGTAAAAAGCCATTTAATTTATATATTGGAATGAACTGAGACATCAATTTAATTTAAATAGAAAATATCTACAATAAATGTTTAATAACCTGTTGGAAGGATGAAGTGGATTTCTGTCTCACTTCTGGGTCTGCTGAAGGTTGAGCTGGGATCTTGTCACTTGGTGTCTGCAACGAAATACAACAATAACATGTCAGAAATATTGTGTTATATAATATAGATCATATCTAATTAGTAAACTAATGATCATACTCAGTTCAGTAACAATATATTCCTACCACCTGTCTATCATAATCGCCTTTGGGGTGGGACTCATTGCTGAGGTCAAGGGCTGCATTGACCACAGATGTTAGGAAAGATAATTCATATGTGGATCTGGGCTTTTTATGCAAGACTCTATAGAAATGGTTAAAACTGTACAATATCTGCTAACCAACAATATGAGGACCGTGTAACACACACACACTCTACTCTGGTTGGGTCATACCATATCGGGACGTCATCTGAAACACATTTACGTCTTGAACAGACTAAGTACGAAATGAGGACATGACGACTGAACACATCTAGAGTCAAGGTTCCTGACTTTGAGTTATCCTTTTGTGGTCAAAGAAAGCTCACAACCTTAAAAGTAATGTAAATGGATCTACTGCCATATCAATTAAATCACGCAAATTGATAAGAAGTATGTTAAATGGGCAAAAACATTGCCCAAAAAACAAACAAACATAGGCATTAGAGAGATTAAGATTAATTTTATGTTTTGAGGGGCGGTTAGTTCTGTCAAATGGTCGGGCTTATTTTGTTTACGCAATGATATCGAAACAAGTTACGGGATGTTGATATTGTGAACATTTTACACAAAAAGTTGGTTGTAATACAGTAAAAAGCCATGTAATGTATATATTGGAATGAACTGAGACATCAATTTAATTTAAATAGAAAATATCTACAATAAATGTTTAATAACCTGTTGGAAGGATGAAGTGGATTTCTGTCTCACTTCTGGGTCTGCTGAAGGTTGAGCTGGGATCTTGTCACTTGGTGTCTGCAACGAAATACAACAATAACATGTCATAAATATTATGTTATATAATATAGATCATATCTAATTAGTAAACTAATGATTGTACTCAGTTCAGTCACAATATATTCCTACCACCTGTCTATCATAATCGCCTTTGGGGTGAGACTCATTGCCGTGGTCAAGGGCTGC
Organism: Coregonus clupeaformis; assembly: GCF_020615455.1. Taxonomy (NCBI): domain Eukaryota; kingdom Metazoa; phylum Chordata; class Actinopteri; order Salmoniformes; family Salmonidae; genus Coregonus; species Coregonus clupeaformis. Next base: position 1,929,708 of record NC_059229.1, on the reverse strand, counting down.
ATTGACCACAGATGTTAGGAAAGATAATTCATATGTGGATCTGGGCTTTTTATGCAAGACTCTATAGAAATGGTTAAAACTGTACAATATCTGCTAACCAACAATATGAGGACCGTGTAACACACACACACTCTACTCTGGTTGGGTCATACCATATCGGGACGTCATCTGAAACACATTTACGTCTTGAACAGACTAAGTACGAAATGAGGACATGACGACTGAACACATCTAGAGTCAAGGTTCCTGACTTTGAGTTATCCTTTTCTGGTCAAAGAAAGCTCACAACCTTAAAAGTAATGTAAATGGATCTACTGCTATATAAATTAAATCACGCAAATTGATAAGAAGTATGTTAAATGGGCAAAAACATTGCCCCAAAAAAAAAACATAGGCATTAGCGAGAATAAAGATTAATTTTATGTTTTGAGGAGCAGTTAGTTCTGTCAAATGGTCGGGCTAATTTTGTTTACGCAATGATATCAAAACAAGTTACGGGATGTTGATATTGTGAACATTTTACACAAAAAAGTTGGTTGTAATACAGTAAAACGCCATTTAATGTATATATTGGAATGAACTGAGACATCAATTTAATTTAAATAGAAAATATCTACAATACATTTTTAATAACCTGTTGGAAGGATGAAGTGGATTTCTGTCTCACTTCTGGGTCTGCTGAAGGTTGAGCTGGGATCTTGTCACTTGGTGTCTGCAACGAAATACAACAATAACATGTCATAAATATTATGTTATATAATATAGATCATATCTAATTAGTAAACTAATGATTGTACTCAGTTCAGTCACAATATATTCCTACCACCTGTCTATCATAATCGCCTTTGGGGTGAGACTCATTGCCGTGGTCAAGGGCTGCATTGACCACAGATGTTAGGAAAGATAATTCATACGTGGATCTGGGCTTTTTATGCAAGACTCTATAGAAATGGTTAAAACTGTACAATATCTGCTAACCAACAATATGAGGACCGTGTAACACACACACTTTACTCTGGTTGGGTCATACCATATCGGGACGTCATCTGAAACACATTTACGTCTTGAACAGACTAAGTACGAAATGAGGACCTGACGACTGAACACATCTAGAGTCAAGGTTCCTGACTTTGAGTTATCCTTTTGTGGTCAAAGAAAGCTCACAACCTTAAAAAGTAATGTAAATGGATCTACTGCCATATAAATTAAATCACGCAAATTGATAAGAAGTATGTTAAATGGGCAAAAACATTGCCCAAAAAACAAACAAACATAGGCATTAGATAGAATAAAGATTAATTTTATGTTTTGAGGGGCGGTTAGTTCTGTCAAATGGTCGGGCTAATTTTGTTTATGCAATGATATCGAAACAAGTTACGGGATGTTAATATTGTGAACATTTTACACAAAAAGTTGGTTTTAATACAGTAAAAAGCCATTTAATGTATATATTGGAATGAACTGAGACATCAATTTAATTTAAATAGAAAATATCTACAATAAATGTTTAATAACCTGTTGGAAGGATGAAGTGGATTTCTGTCTCACTTCTGGGTCTGCTGAAGGTTGAGCTGGGATCTTGTCACTTGGTGTCTGCAACGAAATACAACAATAACATGTCATAAATATTGTGTTATATAATATAGATCATATCTAATTAGTAAACTAATGATTGTACTCAGTTCAGTCACAATATATTCCTACCACCTGTCTATCATAATCGCCTTTGGGGTGAGACTCATTGCCGTGGTCAAGGGCTGCATTGACCACAGATGTTAGGAAAGATAATTCATATGTGGATCTGGGCTTTTTATGCAAGACGCTATAGAAATGGTTAAAACTGTACAATATCTGCTAACCAACAATATGAGGACCGTGTAACACACACACACTCTACTCTGGTTGGGTCATACCATATCGGGACGTCATCTGAAACACATTTACGTCTTGAACAGACTAAGTACGAAATGAGGACATGACGACTGAACACATCTAGAGTCAAGGTTCCTGACTTTGAGTTATCCTTTTGTGGTCAAAGAAAGCTCACAACCTTAAAAGTAATGTAACTGGATATACTGCTATATAAATTAAATCACGCAAATTGATAAAAAGTATGTTAAATGGGCAAAAACATTGCCCAAAAAACAAACAAACATAGGCATTAGAGAGAATAAAGATTAATTTTATGTTTTGAGGGGCGGTTAGTTCTGTCAAATGGTCGGGCTAATTTTGTTTACGCAATGATATCGAAACAAGTTACTGGATGTTGATATTGTGAACATTTTACACAAAAAGTTGGTTGTAATACAGTAAAAAGCCATTTAATGTATTTATTGGAATGAACTGAGACATCAATTTAATTTAAATAGAAAATATCTACAATAAATGTTTAATAACCTGTTGGAAGGATGAAGTGGATTTCTGTCTCACTTCTGGGTCTGCTGAAGGTTGAGCTGGGATCTTGTCACTTGGTGTCTGCAACGAAATACAACAATAACATGTCATAAATATTGTGTTATATAATATAGATCATATCTAATTAGTAAACTAATGATTGTACTCAGTTCAGTCACAATATATTCCTACCACCTGTCTATCATAATCGCCTTTGGGGTGAGACTCATTGCCATGGTCAAGGGCTGCATTGACCACAGATGTTAGGAAAGATAATTCATATGTGGATCTGGGCTTTTTATGCAAGACTCTATAGAAATGGTTAAAACTGTACAATATCTGCTAACCAACAATATGAGGACCGTGTAACACACACACTTTACTCTGGTTGGGTCATACCATATCGGGACGTCATCTGAAACACATTTACGTCTTGAACAGACTAAGTACGAAATGAGGACCTGACGACTGAACACATCTAGAGTCAAGGTTCCTGACTTTGAGTTATCCTTTTGTGGTCAAAGAAAGCTCACAACCTTAAAAGTAATGTAACTGGATATACTGCTATATAAATTAAATCACGCAAATTGATAAAAAGTATGTTAAATGGGCAAAAACATTGCCCAAAAAACAAACAAACATAGGCATTAGAGAGAATAAAGATTAATTTTATGTTTTGAGGGGCTGTTAGTTCTGTCAAATGGTCGGGCTAATTTTGTTTACGCAATGATATCGAAACAAGTTACTGGATGTTGATATTGTGAACATTTTGCACAAAAAGTTGGTTGTAATACAGTAAAAAGCCATTTAATGTATATATTGGAATGAACTGAGACATCAATTTAATTTAAATAGAAAATATCTACAAGAAATGTTCAATAACCTGTTGGAAGGATTAAGTGGATTTCTGTCTCACTTCTGGGTCTGCTGAAGGTTGAGCTGGGATCTTGTCACTTGGTGTCTGCAACGAAATACAACAATAACATGTCATAAATATTGTGTTATATAATATAGATCATATCTAATTAGTAAACTAATGATTGTACTCAGTTCAGTCACAATATATTCCTACCACCTGTCTATCATAATCGCCTTTGGGGTGAGACTCATTGCCGTGGTCAAGGGCTGCATTGACCACAGATGTTAGGAAAGATAATTCATATGTGGATCTGGGCTTTTTATGCAAGACGCTATAGAAATGGTTAAAACTGTACAATATCTGCTAACCAACAATATGAGGACCGTGTAACACACACACACTCTACTCTGGTTGGGTCATACCATATCGGGACGTCATCTGAAACACATTTACGTCTTGAACAGACTAAGTACGAAATGAGGACATGACGACTGAACACATCTAGAGTCAAGGTTCCTGACTTTGAGTTATCCTTTTGTGGTCAAAGAAAGCTCACAACCTTAAAAGTAATGTAAATGGATCTACTGCCATATAAATTAAATCACGCAAATTGATAAGAAGTATGTTAAATGGGCAAAAACATTGCCCAAAAAACAAACAAACATAGGCATTAGAGAGAATAAAGATTAATTTTATGTTTTGAGGGGCTGTTAGTTCTGTCAAATGGTCGGGCTAATTTTGTTTACGCAATGATATCGAAACAAGTTACTGGATGTTGATATTGTGAACATTTTGCACAAAAAGTTGGTTGTAATACAGTAAAAAGCCATTTAATGTATATATTGGAATGAACTGAGACATCAATTTAATTTAAATAGAAAATATCTACAAGAAATGTTCAATAACCTGTTGGAAGGATTAAGTGGATTTCTGTCTCACTTCTGGGTCTGCTGAAGGTTGAGCTGGGATCTTGTCACTTGGTGTCTGCAACGAAATACAACAATAACATGTCATAAATATTGTGTTATATAATATAGAACATATCTAAATAGTAAACTAATGAATGTACTCAGTTCAGTCACAATATATTCCTACCACCTGTCTATCATAATCGCCTTTGGGGTGAGACTCATTGCCGTGGTCAAGGGCTGCATTGACCACAGATGTTAGGAAAGATAATTCATATGTGGATTTGGGCTTTTTATGCAAGACTCTATAGAAATGGTTAAAACTGTACAATATCTGCTAACCAACAATATGAGGACCGTGTAACACACACACTTTACTCTGGTTGGGTCATACCATATCGGGACGTCATCTGAAACACATTTACGTCTTGAACAGACTAAGTACGAAATGAGGACATGACGACTGAACACATCTAGAGTCAAGGTTCCTGACTTTGAGTTATCCTTTTGTGGTCAAAGAAAGCTCACAACCTTAAAAGTAATGTAAATGGATCTACTGCTATATAAATTAAATCACGCAAATTGATAAAAAGTATGTTAAATGGGCAAAAACATTGCCCAAAAAACAAACAAACATAGGCATTAGAGAGAATAAAGATTAATTTTATGTTTTGAGGGGCTGTTAGTTCTGTCAAATGGTCGGGCTAATTTTGTTTACGCAATGATATCGAAACAAGTTACTGGATGTTGATATTGTGAACATTTTACACAAAAAGTTGGTTGTAAAACAGTAAAAAGCCATTTAACGTATATATTGGAATGAACTGAGACATCAATTTAATTTAAATAGAAAATATCTACAATAAATGTTTAATAACCTGTTGGAAGGATGAAGTGGATTTCTGTCTCACTTCTGGGTCTGCTGAAGGTTGAGCTGGGATCTTGTCACTTGGTGTCTGCAACGAAATACAACAATAACATGTCATAAATATTGTGTTATATAATATAGATCATATCTAATTAGTAAACTAATGATTGTACTCAGTTCAGTCACAACATATTCCTACCACCTGTCTATCATAATCGCCTTTGGGGTGAGACTCATTGCCGTGGTCAAGGGCTGCATTGACCACAGATGTTAGGAAAGATAATTCATATGTGGATCTGGGCTTTTTATGCAAGACGCTATAGAAATGGTTAAAACTGTGCAATATCTGCTAACCAACAATATGAGGACCGTGTAACACACACACACTCTCACTCTGGTTGGGTCATACCATATCGGGACGTCATCTGAAACACATTTACGTCTTGAACAGACTAAGTACGAAATGAGGACATGACGACTGAACACATCTAGAGTCAAGGTTCCTGACTTTGAGTTATCCTTTTGTGGTCAAAGAAAGCTCACAACCTTAAAAGTAATGTAAATGGATCTACTGCTATATAAATTAAATCACGCAAATTGATAAGAAGTATGTTAAATGGGCAAAAACATTGCCCAAAAAACAAACAAACATAGGCATTAGAGAGAATAAAGATTAATTTTATGTTTTGAGGGGCTGTTAGTTCTGTCAAATGGTCGGGCTAATTTTGTTTACGCAATGATATCGAAACAAGTTACTGGATGTTGATATTGTGAACATTTTACACAAAAAGTTGGTTGTAATACAGTAAAAAGCCATTTAATGTATATATTGGAATGAACTGAGACATCAATTTAATTTAAATAGAAAATATCTACAAGAAATGTTTAATAACCTGTTGGAAGGATGAAGTGGATTTCTGTCTCACTTCTGGGTCTGCTGAAGGTTGAGCTGGGATCTTGTCACTTGGTGTCTGCAACGAAATACAACAATAACATGTCATAAATATTGTGTTATATAATATAGAACATATCTAAATAGTAAACTAATGAATGTACTCAGTTCAGTCACAATATATTCCTACCACCTGTCTATCATAATCGCCTTTGGGGTGAGACTCATTGCCGTGGTCAAGGGCTGCATTGACCACAGATGTTAGGAAAGATAATTCATATGTGGATTTGGGCTTTTATGCAAGACTCTATAGAAATGGTTAAAACTGTACAATATCTGCTAACCAACAATATGAGGACCGTGTAACACACACACTTTACTCTGGTTGGGTCATACCATATCGGGACGTCATCTGAAACACATTTACGTCTTGAACAGACTAAGTACGAAATGAGGACCTGACGACTGAACACATCTAGAGTCAAGGTTCCTGACTTTGAGTTATCCTTTTGTGGTCAAAGAAAGCTCACAACCTTAAAAGTAATGTAAATGGATCTACTGCCATATAAATTAAATCACGCAAATTGATAAGAAGTATGTTAAATGGGCAAAAACATTGCCCAAAAAACAAACAAACATAGGCATTAGATAGAATAAAGATTAATTTTATGTTTTGAGGGGCGGTTAGTTCTGTCAAATGGTCGGGCTAATTTTGTTTACGAAATGATATCGAAACAAGTTACTGGATGTTGATATTGTGAACATTTTACACAAAAAGTTGGTTGTAAAACAGTAAAAAGCCAATTAACGTATATATTGGAATGAACTGAGACATCAATTTAATTTAAATAGAAAATATCTACAATAATGTGTAATAACCTGTTGGAAGGATGAAGTGGATTTCTGTCTCACTTCTGGGTCTGCTGAAGGTTGAGCTGGGATCTTGTCACTTGGTGTCTGCAACGAAATACAACAATAACATATCATAAATATTGTGTTATATAATATAGATCATATCTAATTAGTAAACTAATGATTGTACTCAGTTCAGTCACAATATATTCCTACCACCTGTCTATCATAATCGCCTTTGGGGTGAGACTCATTGCCGTGGTCAAGGGCTGCATTGACCACAGATGTTAGGAAAGATAATTCATATGTGGATCTGGTCTTTTTATGCAAGACTCTATAGAAATGGTTAAAACTGTACAATATCTGCTAACCAACAATATGAGGACCGTGTAACACACACACACACTCTACTCTGGTTGGGTCATACCATATCGGGACGTCATCTGAAACACATTTACGTCTTGAACAGACTAAGTACGAAATGAGGACATGACGACTGAACACATCTAGAGTCAAGGTTCCTGACTTTGAGTTATCCTTTTGTGGTCAAAGAAAGCTCACAACCTTAAAAGTAATGTAAATGGATCTACTACCATATAAATTAAATCACGCAAATTGATAAGAAGTATGTTAAATGGGCAAAAATATTGCCCAAAAAACAAACAAACATAGGTATTAGAGAGAATAAAGATTAATTTTATGTTTTGAGGGGCAGTTAGTTCTGTCAAATGGTCGGGCTAATTTTGTTTATGCAATGATATCGAAACAAGTTACGGGATGTTAATATTGTGAACGTTTTACACAAAAAGTTGGTTGTAATACAGTAAAAAGCCATTTAATTTAAATACTGGAATGAATTGAGACATCAATTTAATTTAAATAGAAAATATCTACAATAAATGTTTAATAACCTGTTGGAAGGATGAAGTGGATTTCTGTCTCACTTCTGGGTCTGTTGAAGGTTGACCTGGGATCTTGTCACTTGGTGTCTGCAACGAAATACAACAATAA